>NC_140171.1:3299157-3360771 GCF_963971535.1 Notolepis coatsorum
GAGAAGGGTCCACTAGATACTCACTACTTTGTCACTCAGGTCATAGAGAAGGTCCTCTAGATACTCACTAACTGTCACTCAGGTCCATAGAGAAGGTCCACTAGATACTCACTACTGTCACTCAGGTCATAGAGAAGGTCCACTAGATACTCACTACTGTCACTCAGGTCATAGGAGAGGTCCACTAGATACTCACTACTGTCACTCAGGTCATAGAGAAGGGTCCACTAGATACTCACTACTGTCACTCAGGTCCTAGAGAAGGTCCACTAGATACTCACTACTGTCACTCAGGTCCATGGAGAAGGTCCACTAGATACTCACTACTGTCACTCAGGTCCTGGAGAAGGTCCACTAGATACTTCACTACTGTCACTCAGGTCCTGGAGAAGGTCCACTAGATACTCACTACTGTCACTCAGGTCATAGAGAAGGTCCACTAGATACTCACTACTGTCACTCAGGTCCTGGAGAAGGTCCACTAGATACTCACATACTGTCACTCAGGTCATAGAGAAGGTCCACTAGATACTCACTACTGTCACTCAGGTCATAGGAAGGTCCACTAGATACTCACTACTGTCACTCAGGTCTAGGAGAAGGTCCACTAGATACTCACTACTGTCACTCAGGTCCTGGAGAAGGTCCACTAGATACTCTACTATGTCACTCAGGTCATTGAGAAGGTCCACTAGATACTGCACTACTGTCACTCAGGTCATAGAGAAGGTCCACTAGATACTCACTACTGTCACTCAGGTCCTAGGAGAAGGTCCACTAGATACTCACTACTGTCACTCAGGTCATAGAGAAGGTCCACTAGATACTCACTACTGTCACTCAGGTCATAGAGAAGGTCCAATAGTACTCACTACTGTCACTCAGGTCCTGGAGAAGGTCCACTAGATACTCACTACTGTCACTCAGGTCCTGGAGAAGGTCCACTAGATACTTACTACTGTCACTCAGGTCATAGAGAAGGTCCACTAGATACTCACTACTGTCACTCAGGTCCTAGAGAAGGTCCACTAGATACTCACTACTGTCACTCAGGTCATAGAGAAGGTCCACTAGATACTCACTACTGTCACTCAGGTCATAGAGAAGGTCCACTAGATACTCACTACTGTCACTCAAGGTCCTGGAGAAGGTCCACTAGATACTCACTACTGTCACTCAGGTCATAGAGAAGGTCCACTAGATACTCACTACTGTCACTCAGGTCATAGAGAAGGTCCACTAGATACTTACTACTGTCACTCAGGTCCTGAGAAGGTCCACTAGATACTTCACTACTGTCACTCAGGTCATTGAGAAGTCCACTAGATACTCACTACTGTCACTCAGGTCATAGAGAAGGTCCACTAGATACTCACTACTGTCACTCAGGTCATAGAGAAGGTCCACTAGATACTCACTACTGTCACTCAGGTCATGGAGAAGGTCCACTAGATACTCACTACTGTCACTCAGGTCCATGAGAAGGTCCACTAGATACTCATACTGTCACTCAGGTCATAGAGAAGGTCCACTAGATACTCACTACTGTCACTCAGGTCCTGGAGAAGGTCCACTAGATACTCACTACTGTCACTCAGGTCATAGAGAAGTCCACTAGATACTCACTACTGTCACTCAGGTCATAGAGAAGTCCACTAGATACTCACTACTGTCACTCAGGTCCTAGAGAAGGTCCACTAGATACTCACTACTGTCACTCAGGTCATAGAGAAGGTCCACTAGATACTCACTACTGTCACTCAGGTCATAGAGAAGGTCCACTAGATACTCACTACTGTCACTCAGGTCCTGGAGAAGGTCCACTAGATACTCACTACTGTCACTCAGGTCATAGAGAAGGTCCACTAGATACTCACTACTGTCACTCAGGTCATAGAGAAGGTCCACTAGATACTCACTACTGTCACTCAGGTCATAGAGAAGGTCCACTAGATACTCACTACTGTCACTCAGGTCATAGAGAAGGTCCACTAGATACTCACTACTGTCACTCAGGTCATAGAGAAGGTCCACTAGATACTCACTACTGTCACTCAGGTCCTAGAGGAAGGTCCACTAGATACTCACTACTGTCACTCAGGTCCTAGAGAAGTCCACTAGATACTCACTACTGTCACTCAGGGTCATAGAGAAGGTCCACTAGATACTCACTACTGTCACTCAGGTCATAGAGAAGGTCCACTAGATACTCACTACTGTCACTCAGGTCATGGAGAAGGTCCACTAGATACTCACTACTGTCACTCAGGTCATGAGAGAAGGTCCACTAGATACTCACTACTGTCACTCAGGTCATAGAGAAGGTCCACTAGATACTCACTACTGTCACTCAGGTCAGGGAGAAGGTCCACTAGATACTCACTACTGTCACTCAGGTCCTAGAGAAGGTCCACTAGATACTCACTACTGTCACTCAGGTCATGGAGAAGGTCCACTAGATACTCACTACTGTCCTCAGGTCCTGGAGAAGGTCCACTAGATACTCACTACTGTCACTCAGGTCATAGAGAAGGTCCACTAGATACTCACTGAAACTATAAGGTCACTCAGGTCATAGAGAAGGTCCACTAGATACTCACTACTGTCACTCAGGTCATAGAGAAGGTCCACTAGATACTCACTACTGTCACTCAGGTCCTGGAGAAGGTCCACTAGATACTCACTACTGTCACTCAGGTCATAGAGAAGGTCCACTAGATACTCACTACTGTCACTCAGGTCCTGGAGAAGGTCCACTAGATACTCACTACTGTCACTCAGGTCATAGAGAAGGTCCACTAGATACTCACTACTGTCACTCAGGTCATGAGAAGGTCCACTAGATACTCACACTGTCACTCAGGTCATAGAGAAGGTCCACTAGATACTCACTACTGTCACTCAGGTCCTAAGAGAAGGTCCACTAGATACTCACTACTGTCACTCAGGTCATAGAGAAGGTCCACTAGATACTCACTACTGTCACTCAGGTCATGGAGAAGGTCCACTAGATACTCACTACTGTCACTCAGGTCATGGAGAAGGTCCACTAGATACTCACTACTGTCACTCAGGTCCTAGAGAAGGTCCACTAGATACTCACTACTGTCACTCAGGTCATAGAGAAGGTCCACTAGATACTCACTACTGTCACTCAGGTCCTAGAGAAGGTCCACTAGATACTCACTACTGTCACTCAGGTCATAGAGAAGGTCCACTAGATACTCACTACTGTCACTCAGGTCATAGAGAAGGTCCACTAGATACTCACTACTGTCACTCAGGTCATAAGAGAAGGTCCACTAGATACTCACTACTGTCACTCAGGTCCTGGGAGAGGTCCACTAGATACTCACTACTGTCACTCAGGTCAATGGAGAAGGTCCACTAGATACTCACTACTGTCACTCAGGTCATAGAGAAGGTCCACTAGATACTCACTACTGTCACTCAGGTCATAGAGAAGGTCCACTAGATACTCACTACTGTCACTCAGGTCATGGAGAAGGTCCACTAGATACTCACTACTGTCACTCAGGTCATAGAGAAGGTCCACTAGATATCCCCTACTGTCACTCAGGTCATAGAGAAGGTCCACTCAGATACTCACTACTGTCACTCAGGTCATAGAGAAGGTCCACTAGATACTCACTACTGTCACTCAGGTCATAGAGAAGGTCCACTAGATACTCACTACTGTCACTCAGGTCATAGAGAAGGTCCACTAGATACTCACTACTGTCACTCAGGTCATAGAGAAGGTCCACTAGATACTCACTACTGTCACTCAGGTCCTAGAGAAGGTCCACTAGATACTCACTACTGTCACTCAGGTCCTGGAGAAGGTCCACTAGATACTCACTACTGTCACTCAGGTCCTAGAGAAGGTCCACTAGATACTCACTACTGTCACTCAGGTCATAGAGAAGGTCCACTAGATACTCACTACTGTCACTCAGGTCATAGAGAAGGTCCACTAGATACTCACTACTGTCACTCAGGTCATAGAGAAGGTCCACTAGATACTCACTACTGTCACTCAGGTCCTGGAGAAGGTCCACTAGATACTCACTACTGTCACTCAGGTCCTGGAGAAGGTCCACTAGATACTCACTACTGTCACTCAGGTCCTGGAGAAGGTCCACTAGATACTCACTACTGTCACTCAGGTCCTAGAGAAGGTCCACTAGATACTCACTACTGTCACTCAGGTCATAGAGAAGGTCCACTAGATACTCACTACTGTCACTCAGGTCATAGAGAAGGTCCACTAGATACTCACTACTGTCACTCAGGTCATAGAGAAGGTCCACTAGATACTCACTACTGTCACTCAGGTCCTGGAGAAGGTCCACTAGATACTCACTACTGTCACTCAGGTCATAGAGAAGGTCCACTAGATACTCACTACTGTCACTCAGGTCCTGGAGAAGGTCCACTAGATACTCACTACTGTCACTCAGGTCATAGAGAAGGTCCACTAGATACTCACTACTGTCACTCAGGTCATAGAGAAGGTCCACTAGATACTCACTACTGTCACTCAGGTCCTGGAGAAGGTCCACTAGATACTCACTACTGTCACTCAGGTCATAGAGAAGGTCCACTAGATACTTACTACTGTCACTCAGGTCCTGGAGAAGGTCCACTAGATACTCACTACTGTCACTCAGGTCATAGAGAAGGTCCACTAGATACTACTACTGTCACTCAGGTCCTGGAGAAGGTCCACTAGATACTCACTACTGTCACTCAGGTCCTGGAGAAGGTCCACTAGATACTCACTACTGTCACTCAGGTCATAGAGAAGGTCCACTAGATACTCACTACTGTCACTCAGGTCATAGAGAAGGTCCACTAGATACTCACTACTGTCACTCAGGTCCTGGAGAAGGTCCACTAGATACTCACTACTGTCACTCAGGTCCTGGAGAAGGTCCACTAGATACTCACTACTGTCACTCAGGTCATAGAGAAGGTCCACTAGATACTCACTACTGTCACTCAGGTCCTGGAGAAGGTCCACTAGATACTCACTACTGTCACTCAGGTCATAGAGAAGGTCCACTAGATACTCACTACTGTCACTCAGGTCATAGAGAAGGTCCACTAGATACTCACTACTGTCACTCAGGTCATAGAGAAGGTCCACTAGATACTCACTACTGTCACTCAGGTCATAGAGAAGGTCCACTAGATACTCACTACTGTCACTCAGGTCCTGGAGAAGGTCCACTAGATACTCACTACTGTCACTCAGGTCCTGGAGAAGGTCCACTAGATACTCACTACTGTCACTCAGGTCCTGGAGAAGGTCCACTAGATACTCACTACTGTCACTCAGGTCATAGAGAAGGTCCACTAGATACTTACTACTGTCACTCAGGTCATAGAGAAGGTCCACTAGATACTCACTACTGTCACTCAGGTCATAGAGAAGGTCCACTAGATACTCACTACTGTCACTCAGGTCATAGAGAAGGTCCATTAGATACTCACTACTGTCACTCAGGTCCTGGAGAAGGTCCACTAGATACTCACTACTGTCACTCAGGTCCTGGAGAAGGTCCACTAGATACTCACTACTGTCACTCAGGTCCTGGAGAAGGTCCACTAGATACTTACTACTGTCACTCAGGTCATAGAGAAGGTCCACTAGATACTCACTACTGTCACTCAGGTCCTGGAGAAGGTCCACTAGATACTCACTACTGTCACTCAGGTCATAGAGAAGGTCCACTAGATACTCACTACTGTCACTCAGGTCATAGAGAAGGTCCACTAGATACTCACTACTGTCACTCAGGTCATAGAGAAGGTCCACTAGATACTCACTACTGTCACTCAGGTCATAGAGAAGGTCCACTAGATACTCACTACTGTCACTCAGGTCATAGAGAAGGTCCACTAGATACTCACTACTGTCACTCAGGTCCTGGAGAAGGTCCACTAGATACTCACTACTGTCACTCAGGTCATAGAGAAGGTCCACTAGATACTCACTACTGTCACTCAGGTCATAGAGAAGGTCCACTAGATACTCACTACTGTCACTCAGGTCATAGAGAAGGTCCACTAGATACTTACTACTGTCACTCAGGTCATAGAGAAGGTCCACTAGATACTCACTACTGTCACTCAGGTCATAGAGAAGGTCCACTAGATACTTACTACTGTCACTCAGGTCATAGAGAAGGTCCACTAGATACTCACTACTGTCACTCAGGTCATAGAGAAGGTCCACTAGATACTCACTACTGTCACTCAGGTCATAGAGAAGGTCCACTAGATACTTACTACTGTCACTCAGGTCCTGGAGAAGGTCCACTAGATACTTACTACTGTCACTCAGGTCATAGAGAAGGTCCACTAGATACTCACTACTGTCACTCAGGTCCTGGAGAAGGTCCACTAGATACTCACTACTGTCACTCAGGTCATAGAGAAGGTCCACTAGATACTCACTACTGTCACTCAGGTCATAGAGAAGGTCCACTAGATACTTACTACTGTCACTCAGGTCCTGGAGAAGGTCCACTAGATACTCACTACTGTCACTCAGGTCCTGGAGAAGGTCCACTAGATACTCACTACTGTCACTCAGGTCCTGGAGAAGGTCCACTAGATACTCACTACTGTCACTCAGGTCCTGGAGAAGGTCCACTAGATACTCACTACTGTCACTCAGGTCATAGAGAAGGTCCACTAGATACTCACTACTGTCACTCAGGTCCTGGAGAAGGTCCACTAGATACTCACTACTGTCACTCAGGTCATAGAGAAGGTCCACTAGATACTCACTACTGTCACTCAGGTCCTGGAGAAGGTCCACTAGATACTCACTACTGTCACTCAGGTCCTGGAGAAGGTCCACTAGATACTCACTACTGTCACTCAGGTCATAGAGAAGGTCCACTAGATACTCACTACTGTCACTCAGGTCATAGAGAAGGTCCACTAGATACTTACTACTGTCACTCAGGTCATAGAGAAGGTCCACTAGATACTCACTACTGTCACTCAGGTCCTGGAGAAGGTCCACTAGATACTCACTACTGTCACTCAGGTCCTGGAGAAGGTCCACTAGATACTCACTACTGTCACTCAGGTCATAGAGAAGGTCCACTAGATACTCACTACTGTCACTCAGGTCATAGAGAAGGTCCACTAGATACTCACTACTGTCACTCAGGTCATAGAGAAGGTCCACTAGATACTCACTACTGTCACTCAGGTCATAGAGAAGGTCCACTAGATACTCACTACTGTCACTCAGGTCATAGAGAAGGTCCACTAGATACTCACTACTGTCACTCAGGTCCTGGAGAAGGTCCACTAGATACTCACTACTGTCACTCAGGTCATAGAGAAGGTCCATTAGATACTTACTACTGTCACTCAGGTCATAGAGAAGGTCCACTAGATACTCACTACTGTCACTCAGGTCCTGGAGAAGGTCCACTAGATACTCACTACTGTCACTCAGGTCCTGGAGAAGGTCCACTAGATACTCACTACTGTCACTCAGGTCCTGGAGAAGGTCCACTAGATACTCACTACTGTCACTCAGGTCATAGAGAAGGTCCACTAGATACTCACTACTGTCACTCAGGTCATAGAGAAGGTCCACTAGATACTCACTACTGTCACTCAGGTCATAGAGAAGGTCCACTAGATACTCACTACTGTCACTCAGGTCATAGAGAAGGTCCACTAGATACTTACTACTGTCACTCAGGTCCTGGAGAAGGTCCACTAGATACTCACTACTGTCACTCAGGTCATAGAGAAGGTCCACTAGATACTTACTACTGTCACTCAGGTCCTGGAGAAGGTCCACTAGATACTCACTACTGTCACTCAGGTCATGGAGAAGGTCCACTAGATACTCACTACTGTCACTCAGGTCATAGAGAAGGTCCACTAGATACTCACTACTGTCACTCAGGTCATAGAGAAGGTCCACTAGATACTCACTACTGTCACTCAGGTCATAGAGAAGGTCCACTAGATACTCACTACTGTCACTCAGGTCATAGAGAAGGTCCACTAGATACTCACTACTGTCACTCAGGTCATAGAGAAGGTCCATTAGATACTCACTACTGTCACTCAGGTCCTGGAGAAGGTCCACTAGATACTCACTACTGTCACTCAGGTCCTGGAGAAGGTCCACTAGATACTCACTACTGTCACTCAGGTCCTGGAGAAGGTCCACTAGATACTTACTACTGTCACTCAGGTCCTGGAGAAGGTCCACTAGATACTTACTACTGTCACTCAGGTCCTGGAGAAGGTCCACTAGATACTCACTACTGTCACTCAGGTCCTGGAGAAGGTCCACTAGATACTCACTACTGTCACTCAGGTCCTGGAGAAGGTCCACTAGATACTTACTACTGTCACTCAGGTCCTGGAGAAGGTCCACTAGATACTTACTACTGTCACTCAGGTCCTGGAGAAGGTCCACTAGATACTCACTACTGTCACTCAGGTCCTGGAGAAGGTCCACTAGATACTCACTACTGTCACTCAGGTCATAGAGAAGGTCCACTAGATACTCACTACTGTCACTCAGGTCATAGAGAAGGTCCACTAGATACTCACTACTGTCACTCAGGTCATAGAGAAGGTCCACTAGATACTCACTACTGTCACTCAGGTCCTGGAGAAGGTCCACTAGATACTCACTACTGTCACTCAGGTCCTGGAGAAGGTCCACTAGATACTCACTACTGTCACTCAGGTCATAGAGAAGGTCCACTAGATACTCACTACTGTCACTCAGGTCATAGAGAAGGTCCACTAGATACTCACTACTGTCACTCAGGTCATAGAGAAGGTCCACTAGATACTCACTACTGTCACTCAGGTCATAGAGAAGGTCCACTAGATACTCACTACTGTCACTCAGGTCCTGGAGAAGGTCCACTAGATACTCACTACTGTCACTCAGGTCATAGAGAAGGTCCACTAGATACTCACTACTGTCACTCAGGTCCTGGAGAAGGTCCACTAGATACTCACTACTGTCACTCAGGTCATAGAGAAGGTCCACTAGATACTCACTACTGTCACTCAGGTCATAGAGAAGGTCCACTAGATACTCACTACTGTCACTCAGGTCCTGGAGAAGGTCCACTAGATACTCACTACTGTCACTCAGGTCCTGGAGAAGGTCCACTAGATACTCACTACTGTCACTCAGGTCATAGAGAAGGTCCACTAGATACTCACTACTGTCACTCAGGTCCTGGAGAAGGTCCACTAGATACTCACTACTGTCACTCAGGTCATAGAGAAGGTCCACTAGATACTCACTACTGTCACTCAGGTCATAGAGAAGGTCCACTAGATACTCACTACTGTCACTCAGGTCCTGGAGAAGGTCCACTAGATACTCACTACTGTCACTCAGGTCATAGAGAAGGTCCACTAGATACTCACTACTGTCACTCAGGTCCTGGAGAAGGTCCACTAGATACTCACTACTGTCACTCAGGTCCTGGAGAAGGTCCACTAGATACTCACTACTGTCACTCAGGTCCTGGAGAAGGTCCACTAGATACTCACTACTGTCACTCAGGTCATAGAGAAGGTCCACTAGATACTCACTACTGTCACTCAGGTCCTGGAGAAGGTCCACTAGATACTCACTACTGTCACTCAGGTCCTGGAGAAGGTCCACTAGATACTTACTACTGTCACTCAGGTCATAGAGAAGGTCCACTAGATACTCACTACTGTCACTCAGGTCATAGAGAAGGTCCACTAGATACTCACTACTGTCACTCAGGTCATAGAGAAGGTCCACTAGATACTCACTACTGTCACTCAGGTCCTGGAGAAGGTCCACTAGATACTCACTACTGTCACTCGGGTCATAGAGAAGGTCCACTAGATACTCACTACTGTCACTCAGGTCATAGAGAAGGTCCACTAGATACTCACTACTGTCACTCAGGTCATAGAGAAGGTCCACTAGATACTCACTACTGTCACTCAGGTCATAGAGAAGGTCCACTAGATACTCACTACTGTCACTCAGGTCATAGAGAAGGTCCACTAGATACTCACTACTGTCACTCAGGTCCTGGAGAAGGTCCACTAGATACTCACTACTGTCACTCAGGTCCTGGAGAAGGTCCACTAGATACTCACTACTGTCACTCAGGTCCTGGAGAAGGTCCACTAGATACTCACTACTGTCACTCAGGTCCTGGAGAAGGTCCACTAGATACTCACTACTGTCACTCAGGTCCTGGAGAAGGTCCACTAGATACTCACTACTGTCACTCAGGTCCTGGAGAAGGTCCACTAGATACTCACTACTGTCACTCAGGTCCTGGAGAAGGTCCACTAGATACTCACTACTGTCACTCAGGTCATAGAGAAGGTCCACTAGATACTTACTACTGTCACTCAGGTCCTGGAGAAGGTCCACTAGATACTCACTACTGTCACTCAGGTCATAGAGAAGGTCCACTAGATACTCTCTACTGTCACTCAGGTCATAGAGAAGGTCCACTAGATACTCACTACTGTCACTCAGGTCATAGAGAAGGTCCACTAGATACTCACTACTGTCACTCAGGTCCTGGAGAAGGTCCACTAGATACTCACTACTGTCACTCAGGTCATAGAGAAGGTCCACTAGATACTTACTACTGTCACTCAGGTCATAGAGAAGGTCCACTAGATACTCACTACTGTCACTCAGGTCCTGGAGAAGGTCCACTAGATACTCACTACTGTCACTCAGGTCATAGAGAAGGTCCACTAGATACTTACTACTGAGAGAGAGAGAGAGAGAGAGAGAGAATTATTATTCCTCAATTCGCGGGAAGGGATTTTTATAAGCGATCTGATCTGCTGCGCCTTCACTGCATCGCTACTACTACCGCGGTTAGCCACCCACCAGTGCCCATATGGGAGAAATAGCGGCTTGGCCCTTTCGTTATTATTATTATTTAATAGGCTACGAGCGGAACGCAAACCATTCCTCCAAGCGCCCTCCTCTCATCCTCCTCCTCCTCCTCCTCTCTGATGGCAGCATCCATCTCTACACACTCTTGTTGTGAGGAGCAGAGCAGCCAAACCACCAGGGTCAAACATACGTTCTTATTTGCTAGAATAAACGCCTCGGTCACTGACCTGTCTCTCTCTCTCTCTCGCTCTCTCGCTCTCTCGCTCTCTCTCTCTCTCAGGACCGCCTGGAGTCCCTGGTGTTCGGGCTGCTGAGACAGAGGAAGCTGGACTTCCTGGACATCTACAACGAGGAGATGATTCTGGCCGTCAAGGGCATCGTCACGCAGGTAGGAGGCTGGGGATGGAGGGGGGGTGTGGTGTACAACACGGTTTTCAAAATAAAGGTCACATATACAAATACCTCTCAATTCTTATAAAAAAATAAAAAGTCCTGGATATACATAAAACATTAATTGGCATAGATCTCTATAAACGGCTATACATTTCTCATTTAGGGCCAAGTGTGCCCCTAGTGAAAAAGCTTAGCGTACAGCCCTGCTAATGTACAGTCTCCTCCCCATATGTATATAATCTCTGTTAGGATCTATGGGTAACAGTACTGTATATTTTCTCCCACCCACCCCCTCCTAATGTACAGTCTCCTCCCCATCATATGTATAATCTCTGTTAGGATCTATGGGTAACAGTACTGTATATTTGCATATCGTATGTCACAAATGTAACATTACTATATACCTGTAGTATGTCATGTATGTCACTATGAATTGAAAATGGGGGACCCTGATGTAAACAAGACGAACGTCTTTCTCTGGTCTGCATCCCCTTAACAATTGTGTGTATTGAGCCGTACTGTATTGTACCCATTCTGCAATTTGTTAAATATTGATTGATTGATTGATTGATTGATTGTTATTAACAGATTGCAGAATGGGTACAATACAGTACAGCTCAATACACACAATCAGGGTCCCCCATTTTCAATTCATCATAACATATATGACATACATGACATACAGATAGACAGTACTGCTACATCTATACATTTATGACATACCAGATTTACAAATACAGTACTGTTTGTGATACAAAAAGAGTCTAAAAAAAGAGTATATACATTTGACGAAGAAACTGTACATTGGAGGTGGTTGGGTGGAGGGGGGGGGGAACTGTACATTGGAGGTGTTTGGGTGGGAGGGGGGGGGGGGGGGGGTAACTGTACATTGGATTATCGACGAAACCGAAACAAGTAGGCTCCCTTAAAACGTTAACGCTATAATAAAAAAATAAATACAGTGGAAGTTAAAATAAGAATATGACTTGGCCTGAAAAAAAGTTCAGTCAGGAGATTTTTTTTTTGCTTTAATCCCTGTGTAGATGGGGGGCTAGATTGTGGAGTGCTTTGAAGGTGAGTAGGAGGTTTTTGAAATGGATCCCGTAGTGCACAGGGAGCACCGAGTGGGAGGAGGTAGATGGTAAAAAGGAGTGGACCTAGCACCGAACCCTGGGGAACACCCTGGTTAACAGGTGCTGCCTGGAGCTGACCTGGACCCCCCCCCCAGAGGGAAACATACTGCCACCTGTTGGTCAGGTAGTAGGTGAACCAGGACAGTGAGGCCAAGGACACTTCCCAGACGGCCTAGGAGGTGTGAGTGTGAAATGGTGTCAAAAGCAGCTGAGAGGTCCAGGAGGATGAGGATGTTGATGTTGCCAGCATCAGCAGCCATGAGGAGGTCATTAGTTACCTTGATCAGAGCGGTCTCTGTGCTGTGTTTAGCCTTAGGTTAAGGTTAGACAGTGTCTCAGGAGGTAGAGCTGGTCGTCTGGTAATCAGAAGGTTAAGGTTAGACAGTGTCTCAGGAGGTAGAGCTGGTCGTCTGGTAATCAGAAGGTTAAGGTTAGACAGTGTCTCAGGAGGTAGAGCGGTCGTCTGGTAATCAGAAGGTTAGTGTTAGACAGTGTCTCAGTAGGTAGAGCTGGTCGTCTGGTAATCAGAAGGTTAAGGTTAGACAGTGGCTCAGGAGGTAGAGCGGTCGTCTGGTAATCAGAAGGTTAGAGTTAGACAGTGTCTCAGGAGGTAGAGCGGTCGTCTGGTAATCAGAAGGTTAGAGTTAGACAGTGTCTCAGGAGGTAGAGCTGGTCGTCTGGTAATCAGAAGGTTAGAGTTAGACAGTGGCTCAGGAGGTAGAGCTGGTCGTCTGGTAATCAGAACGTTAGGGTTAGACAGTGGCTCAGGAGGTAGAGCTGGTCGTCTGGTAATCAGAAGGTTAGGGTTAGACAGTGGCTCAGGAGGTAGAGCTGGTCGTCTGGTAATCAGAAGGTTAAGGTTAGACAGTGGCTCAGGAGGTAGAGCTGGTCGTCTGGTAATCAGAAGGTTAGGGTTAGACAGTGTCTCAGCAGGTAGAGCTGGTCGTCTGGTAATCAGAAGGTTAGCGTTAGACAGTGGCTCAGGAGGTAGAGCTGGTCGTCTGGTAATCAGAACGTTAGGGTTAGACAGTGGCTCAGGAGGTAGAGCGGTCGTCTGGTAATCAGAAGGTTAAGGTTAGACAGTGGCTCAGGAGGTAGAGCTGGTCGTCTGGTAATCAGAAGGTTAGGGTTAGACAGTGGCTCAGGTGGTAGAGCGGTCGTCTGGTAATCAGAAGGTTAGGGTTAGACAGTGTCTCAGGAGGTAGAGCGGTCGTCTGGTAATCAGAAGGTTAGGGTTAGACAGTGTCTCAGGAGGTAGAGCGGTCGTCTGGTAATCAGAAGGTTAGAGTTAGACAGTGGCTCAGGAGGTAGAGCTGGTCGTCTGGTAATCAGAAGGTTAAGGTTAGACAGTGGCTCAGGAGGTAGAGCTGGTCGTCTGGTAATCAGAAGGTTAAGGTTAGACAGTGGCTCAGGAGGTAGAGCTGGTCGTCTGGTAATCAGAAGGTTAGAGTTAGACAGTGGCTCAGGAGGTAGAGCGGTCGTCTGGTAATCAGAAGGTTAGTGTTAGACAGTGGCTCAGGAGGTAGAGCGGTCGTCTGGTAATCAGAAGGTTAGGGTTAGACAGTGGCTCAGGAGGTAGAGCGGTCGTCTGGTAATCAGAAGGTTAAGGTTAGACAGTGGCTCAGGAGGTAGAGCTGGTCGTCTGGTAATCAGAACGTTAGGGTTAGACAGTGTCTCAGGAGGTAGAGCTGGTCGTCTGGTAATCAGAAGGTTAAGGTTAGACACTGTCTCAGGAGGTAGAGCTGGTCGTCTGGTAATCAGAAGGTTAAGGTTAGACAGTGTCTCAGGAGGTAGAGCTGGTCGTCTGGTAATCAGAAGGTTAGAGTTAGACAGTGGCTCAGGAGGTAGAGCTGGTCGTCTGGTAATCAGAAGGTTAGAGTTAGACAGTGGCTCAGGAGGTAGAGATGGTCGTCTGGTAATCAGAAGGTTAGTGTTAGACAGTGTCTCAGGAGGTAGAGATGGTCGTCTGGTAATCAGAAGGTTAGTGTTAGACAGTGTCTCAGGAGGTAGAGCGGTCGTCTGGTAATCAGAAGGTTAGGGTTAGACAGTGGCTCAGGAGGTAGAGCGGTCGTCTGGTAATCAGAAGGTTAGTGTTAGACAGTGTCTCAGGAGGTAGAGATGGTCGTCTGGTAATCAGAAGGTTAGAGTTAGACAGTGGCTCAGGAGGTAGAGATGGTCGTCTGGTAATCAGAAGGTTAGTGTTAGACAGTGTCTCAGGAGGTAGAGATGGTCGTCTGGTAATCAGAAGGTTAGTGTTAGACAGTGGCTCAGGAGGTAGAGCGGTCGTCTGGTAATCAGAAGGTTAGAGTTAGACAGTGTCTCAGGAGGTAGAGCGGTCGTCTGGTAATCAGAAGGTTAGGGTTAGACAGTGGCTCAGGAGGTAGAGCGGTCGTCTGGTAATCAGAAGGTTAGTGTTAGACAGTGTCTCAGGAGGTAGAGCGGTCGTCTGGTAATCAGAAGGTTAAGGTTAGACAGTGTCTCAGGAGGTAGAGCGGTCGTCTGGTAATCAGAAGGTTAGGGTTAGACAGTGTCTCAGGAGGTAGAGATGGTCGTCTGGTAATCAGAAGGTTAGAGTTAGACAGTGTCTCAGGAGGTAGAGCTGGTCGTCTGGTAATCAGAAGGTTAAGGTTAGACAGTGGCTCAGGAGGTAGAGCTGGTCGTCTGGTAATCAGAAGGTTAGGGTTAGACAGTGTCTCAGCAGGTAGAGCTGGTCGTCTGGTAATCAGAAGGTTAGCGTTAGACAGTGGCTCAGGAGGTAGAGCTGGTCGTCTGGTAATCAGAACGTTAGGGTTAGACAGTGGCTCAGGAGGTAGAGCGGTCGTCTGGTAATCAGAAGGTTAAGGTTAGACAGTGGCTCAGGAGGTAGAGCTGGTCGTCTGGTAATCAGAAGGTTAGGGTTAGACAGTGGCTCAGGTGGTAGAGCGGTCGTCTGGTAATCAGAAGGTTAGGGTTAGACAGTGTCTCAGGAGGTAGAGCGGTCGTCTGGTAATCAGAAGGTTAGAGTTAGACAGTGGCTCAGGAGGTAGAGCTGGTCGTCTGGTAATCAGAAGGTTAAGGTTAGACAGTGGCTCAGGAGGTAGAGCTGGTCGTCTGGTAATCAGAAGGTTAAGGTTAGACAGTGGCTCAGGAGGTAGAGCTGGTCGTCTGGTAATCAGAAGGTTAGAGTTAGACAGTGGCTCAGGAGGTAGAGCGGTCGTCTGGTAATCAGAAGGTTAGTGTTAGACAGTGGCTCAGGAGGTAGAGCGGTCGTCTGGTAATCAGAAGGTTAGGGTTAGACAGTGGCTCAGGAGGTAGAGCGGTCGTCTGGTAATCAGAAGGTTAAGGTTAGACAGTGGCTCAGGAGGTAGAGCTGGTCGTCTGGTAATCAGAACGTTAGGGTTAGACAGTGTCTCAGGAGGTAGAGCTGGTCGTCTGGTAATCAGAAGGTTAAGGTTAGACACTGTCTCAGGAGGTAGAGCTGGTCGTCTGGTAATCAGAAGGTTAAGGTTAGACAGTGTCTCAGGAGGTAGAGCTGGTCGTCTGGTAATCAGAAGGTTAGAGTTAGACAGTGGCTCAGGAGGTAGAGCTGGTCGTCTGGTAATCAGAAGGTTAGAGTTAGACAGTGGCTCAGGAGGTAGAGATGGTCGTCTGGTAATCAGAAGGTTAGTGTTAGACAGTGTCTCAGGAGGTAGAGATGGTCGTCTGGTAATCAGAAGGTTAGTGTTAGACAGTGTCTCAGGAGGTAGAGCGGTCGTCTGGTAATCAGAAGGTTAGGGTTAGACAGTGTCTCAGGAGGTAGAGATGGTCGTCTGGTAATCAGAAGGTTAGTGTTAGACAGTGTCTCAGGAGGTAGAGCGGTCGTCTGGTAATCAGAAGGTTAGTGTTAGACAGTGGCTCAGGAGGTAGAGCGGTCGTCTGGTAATCAGAAGGTTAGTGTTAGACAGTGTCTCAGTAGGTAGAGCTGGTCGTCTGGTAATCAGAAGGTTAGGGTTAGACAGTGTCTCAGGAGGTAGAGCTGGTTGTCTGGTAATCAGAAGGTTAGAGTTAGACAGTGTCTCAGGAGGTAGAGCTGGTCGTCTGGTAATCAGAAGGTTAGGGTTAGACAGTGTCTCAGGAGGTAGAGCAGGTCGTCTGGTAATCAGAAGGTTAGGGTTAGACAGTGTCTCAGGAGGTAGAGCTGGTCGTCTGGTAATCAGAACGTTAGGGTTAGACAGTGGCTCAGGAGGTAGAGCTGGTCGTCTGGTAATCAGAACGTTAGGGTTAGACAGTGGCTCAGGAGGTAGAGCTGGTCGTCTGGTAATCAGAAGGTTAAGGTTAGACAGTGTCTCAGTAGGTAGAGCGGTCGTCTGGTAATCAGAAGGTTAAGGTTAGACAGTGTCTCAGTAGGTAGAGCAGGTCATCTGGTAATCAGAAGGTTAAGGTTAAACAGTGCCTCAGGAGGTAAAGCGGTTGTCTGGTGATCAGAAGGTTCCCGGTTAGATTCTGGCTCCTCCCGGCAGCATGTCGAAGTGTCCTTGAGCAAGACACAACCCCTAACTGCTCCCAATGATTGTTAGCCACTCTGCCCCCACTGAACCCAGAGGGGATCAATAAAGGAATAACTTCTTATCAGTTTAGTTTGTGTTCAATCAAATGATTAAAAGTACATAAAGATCCCCTCCGCAAATTCGATTTTTTTTTTTTTTATGTTTGATGTAACCATAGCTTAGCACAAATGAATGGAAGCGGATACGGACCACTAGCCTAGCCTAAAACCCCGGGAGAGGTGTTTTTGGCCAGCAGCTAGGCTAGTTTCAAGTTTCTTTATTAGTTGTCATACAAAAATACAGAATACTTTTATATGAAATGCTTTTTTTCTGTTTTGCTACCGAGAGTGTGCTAGATAAAAATAAATAGATAAAGTATCAAATAGAAAGTCAAAAGTACGTAAGCAGTGTAAACTGTTCAATATACATATTATACAATATACAATACAGAGTAGAATTTTTTTTTTAACTGAGTTACAATACAATACAGTATACAGTACAATGCAGAAATGGGATGAGGTACAACTTAGGGTAAGGTGCAATGAGGTATGAGTTGTAGTGCAAATCTCTTTACCAATAAATATAAAGTGTCTAAAGCGGGTAAAGTGGGTGCTGCAGTGAGTTGTTTATTTAAAGTGAGTGTGTGGATGTGAGTGTATTTTTTGTTTTTTTTCTTTGTTTCTGATTTTTCTCCGATTTTCTCCCTGTCCCAATTAGTCGTTGTGCCAATTCCCCCCTCCCCTACCGGACGCTGTATGCATGTTCTCCTACGAGTCGGTACAAGGGCGTCCCGAGACGGTCACGCGCTTCCCCCGAGACGCGCGCCGACAGCCAGTGACGTCTTTTCACTTGGCAGCGAGGGCTCTCATTGGTGAAGTGTAACGCGTGGGAGGGGCACGCCATCTCCACCAAGTCCTGCCCCCGCTGAGCAAGCGCCGAGACCTGACCTGTAGGCGTCGCTGTCCACAACGCCAGATTCCCACCCCGCCAGCTTCTCCCACCCTCTAACACTGCCAATTGTATTAGTGTGAACGGCCAGCCAAGCTGGTGACGCCGCCGGGAGCTGGATTTGAACACGCGAATCCAGCATCTCCGGCGTTGGTGACGAACGCAAAATCTCCGCTACGCCACCTGACCGCCCCCTTGTGCTGTGAGTGTAGTTGATGGTTTGTTACATAGTGTTATTGTCGTTGAGCATCCTGATGGATGATAGAAGCTAGCTGGTTCATATCCGCTTCCACTCGTAACGTAAGCTAGGCTAGCTTGCAGCCGGATAGCGGTCCTACTGGACACACGCAGAGACGCAACTGGGTTCTGACTCTGGAGCTGGACGGTGCATAAATGTCGACGTGGTTCCGAGTGACCCAGAGCCCCCCGTTTTGTATCGTTCCAAGACGACCTCGGAGTGTGGCTAAAGAGTGAGATATTCCTTCAAGTCTCTCGAATAACAAACGATATAAATAAGAGCATGTCTTCTTTGCAGTGTGTCGTGGACAACGTGTCTCAGATTGAGGACATCGACACCGACGTCGTCACCAAGTGAGTCATTCAGCCTCTTGGCGTCGACATGTTAACCCTTTCACTGCCGCACTACAGAAGGTTAGCCCTTTACTATCGCACTACCGACGGTTTACCCAACCGGTAGTGTGATAGTAAAGGGTTAACCTTCTGTAGTGTTGTCGCAGTGAAAGGGTTAACCGTTTGGTAGTGCATCAGTGAAAGGGTTAACCCCAATAACACTATATCTTTCTTAGTTTTGATGTTATGTAACGGTATTCGATGGTATTTCATGTTCCAATACAAATTACAATGTGATGTATTGTATATTTTTTGTCTTTATCTTGTAATATTACACTTAATTAAATCTTTATTTTTCGAACATTTGACAATGTTTAATACACAGCATTAACAATAAATTATCTAAAAAAGCAACAACAAACCAAAATAGTTCAAACAAATAAAGAACAAATACGAACTCAACATGTCTGAAAAGGAGTAGAAAGAAGTAGAGACGTATTTAATCATTTAACCCCTTCTCTGCTACTCTGTGATTGTGAATATACATCTTTCTAAGTCACAATACATATATACTAAACGATTTGATTTGATTATGATTCTTCAGGCAACGATTCAATGCATCATGAAATCTCTTCATTTGACCACGATTCGATTCCATGCGATTCGATAAATTTCCGATCAGTTAATTTCTCCAATTTTTTTTTACACACAAATATGGCTGGGGGAACTGATTCACTTGCATGAATTGTCACCTTAGGATCGATGCATTGTTACACCCCTAATATATACACATTAGGGGTGTAACGGTACATGTATTCGTCCCGCGACTTCGGTACATCCAGCCATACGATGAATACGTCTCATACAACGCTAGGTGAAACTAGGGTTGCACATTTTACAAATGTATGCTCAATATCTTTACTTTATTTTACACTGGCTTACTAACAGTCTTAACACAGAAGGTCATTCATTTAACGTTGAATATCAAGCTTGTATTGCCATATTTAGATGAGGAATAAAACGTTGAAGCTAGTAAAGGCATGATGACAAGCGGACAGAACAAATAACGTGCACTCTGCACTGGGCTGTTTCTCCCCTCCTCCCCTCCCCCTTACTACAGGTGTCTCTGAAACAAAACCATGAATGAATGATATGTTTGTAATAGGGCTGGGCGATATAACGATAATTATCGCGATATATTTTAATAATCGTTTTTTTTTTTTTTTTTTTTGTGACCTGCAACAGGGCAGTTTTAAAACCAGAGACAGTGGACAGACTTGTCTTTCTTGCCTGCAACTTAAAGTAATGGCTTCGCTTGTCCAAATGACAATACTGACTAAATTGAGATTTATTTTTCTCTTGTCCATTTATTTTGTTTGCTTTCTAATGTAAAATACAGTTTGAAACAGTCTGTACACAGTAGTGTGGGATATTCGAGGATATCCTGAAGAAGAATGTTCTCAGTCAACCGAGGTTTGGATAATAACAAGGGTTTATTAACCAAACAGATAGATATATATATAGTACATAGAGAGAATGGCTGAGGGTCTCGCCCCAGGTGATCAGCTGAAATGACCCAGGTAAAAGACCCTGAATTGTTCTCGGGAGGAGCCTTATATAGTTAAAAGGGGGGGGGGAGGTGGTCCCATTTGATAGGTCAAATGGGGGAGGGGGATACAGGATTGGGGGGGGGGGGGCACAGGATTGGGCAGAAAGGGGAGGGGAATGTCTTTACATGAGAGAGTTAGGGAATCATTCTATTATACCACAGTTGGCTATGTGTGCTAGCAGAGCTAGTCTCCAGTCACGAGTCACGGTGCACATGTGCGGTGGTTTGTCCACCAAAAAAGCGCCAAAAGATAGAAAATAAACTAGCAGAGCCAGAACTGTTCAACTCCCCTGGAGCCACAGCCAGCAGAGAAGCCAGTTTACTTTAGCTTTCAAACCAGCTGCAGCCTGAGAACTAGAGTGTGAGGGGATGCAACACTAAAGATGGCGGCAACGACAAAGAATTGCTGCAAAATAAACATACATCTGTTTTTTTTATTTTATTTTTTATAACAATTTCGATGATTATCGATATCGAGTGATATGATAACATTATCATATCGTTATCGCAATATCATTTTTTGCCATATCGCCCAGCCCTTTTGTAACACAGCAGGGTCGTTACAATTGTTCGACGTTTTGTTGTTCGCAGAATAATGTTAACCAATGGAAAGACACACACACACACACCAACTTTCTTACGCGCTACTTTCCCCTCACAGCTGATCTGAGAAAAAAATTCAAACACACAAACATACTTTTGCTGATCTGGACTGGTCCTCTGAGCTCCTCTCCAGTCGAGCTGCAGTGTTTCTAACGTGAGGCCAGTCTTTGTTTACATTTTCATTTCATTCAAAAGGATCCGAACCGATTGAAGTTATTATGGATACCATGACTGGTAAGTTTTAAGGGGCTAGCGTTACACAATAAATGAGTTATACCACGAGTGTGGATTCACTCGCCCAGTCACGAAAGGGGCTAGGCTAACTAGGTCGATAGTGCAGCAACGTTATGTCCTATTCATCAATCTCACAATATTCGCTAACGTTAGACAGATGGAATACAGCCTTCCATCTAAAAACATAAATGAAAACTTACCACAGTCGTGGTATCCATAATAACTTCAATCGGTTCGGATCCTTTGAATGAAATGAAAATGTAAACAAAGCACTGGCCTCACGTTAGAAAGTAGCACTGCGTCGCGTGAAACTGAGTCACTGAGCCCAGAGAGGAGTGGTTCGGCAAAAAATAGTTCATTCATAAATGTCGAATTCAATTATTTTTTATTTCTCCACGTGGTAAATACACGGGTCACAACATGTTTACAGGAACGTTTTGGAGTTGTATTTGGAGTGTATTTCGTGACTGTAGGGAACTTCAGGGTAAAGGTCTGACCCACTTCCAGTGATGAAGCTAAGCTACGCTAACGGTGCGGGCGTTCCCTAAGCCTAATGCATGCAGTGAGACAAAAAAAGTATGCTGCATCTTGTCTAACTCCAGGGAAGATGTTAATTTCCCAAAATGTTGGGAGTTTTCCTTTAAGGAATCACCAGAGACTAGAGAATAAAAGTGTGTTTTTCAGCCTGGACTTAAAGGTATTAGAAGTGTGTGTGAGCTTGGACTGAATGTCCTGCTTGTGTCTCTCCAGGCTCGCAGACCAGATGCGTCTGATGACGTTCCCCCAGTGGTTTGAGCTGCTGCAGAGCGTCTTCGAGAACTTCATTCTGTTCCTGGAGAGAGTCAAGGTGGGAGAACATTGTCCTGGTTCACTCACTGCCATGTTGTCGTAACAACCAAACCCCTGTTCATTTTGACCAAGGCTTTCCCCAGGATCTTCAAACAAGATGGTGCTGATTCTCAGCTAGGAGGTGGTCTGGGGGGGGGGGGGCTGACTCTCAGCTAGGGGGTGGGGGTATTGCTACTGATAATGTGTCCTGTATTAATGTCCTCCTCTCTCTGTGTCTCCAGGCTACTGATAATGTGTCCTGTATTAATGTCCTCCTCTCTCTGTGTCTCCAGGCTACTGATAACGTGTCCTGTATTAATGTCCTCCTCCTCTGTGTCTCCAGGCTACTGATAACGTGTCCTGTATTAATGTCCTCCTCTGTCTCCAGGCTACTGATAATGTGTCCTGTATTAATGTCCTCCTCTGTGTCTCCAGGCTACTGATAATGTGTCCTGTATTAATGTCCTCCTCTGTGTCTCCAGGCTACTGATAATGTGTCCTGTATTAATGTCCTCCTCTCTCTGTGTCTCCAGGCTACTGATAATGTGTCCTGTATTAATGTCCTCCTCTCTCTGTGTCTCCAGGCTACTGATAACGTGTCCTGTATTAATGTCCTCCTCCTGTGTCTCCAGGCTACTGATAATGTGTCCTGTATTAATGTCCTCCTCTCTCTGTGTCTCCAGGCTACTGATGATGTGTCCTGTATTAATGTCCTCCTCTCTCTGTGTCTCCAGGCTACTGATAACGTGTCCTGTATTAATGTCCTCCTCTCTGTCTCCAGGCTACTGATAATGTGTCCTGTATTAATGTCCTCCTCCTCTGTGTCTCCAGGCTACTGATAATGTGTCCTGTATTAATGTCCTCCTCTGTGTCTCCAGGCTACTGATAATGTGTCCTGTATTAATGTCCTCCTCTCTGTGTCTCCAGGCTACTGATAATGTGTCCTGTATTAATGTCCTCCTCTCTCTGTGTCTCCAGGCTACTGATAATGTGTCCTGTATTAATGTCCTCCTCTCTCTGTGTCTCCAGGCTACTGATAATGTGTCCTGTATTAATGTCCTCCTCTCTCTGTGTCTCCAGGCTACCCTGAGTGTGATCAGGAACGTGGTTCTGGGGGCTCTGGACAGCAACCAGAAGAACAGGGTCCCGGTGCAGCCAGCGTCGGGCTCCGGGGCCCAGGCTCCAGCACCGCCGGCCCCCCACCCCCAGGTCCTACAGGGCGAGGCCGAGCTGGCCTATCTCACCCACGAGGGGCTGTTCATCAGCGACGCTCTCAATGAGGCCCAGGAGCAGAGCTCCGCGCTGGGGACCAGGCTCCAGCAGCAGCAGCACGTCAGGGCCCAGGAGCAGAGCTCCGCGCTGGGGACCAGGCTCCAGCAGCAGCAGCAGCAGCAGCAGCACGTCGGGGCCCAGGAGCAGAGCTCCGCGCTGGGGACCAGGCTCCAGCAGCAGCAGCAGCAGCACGTCGGGGCCCAGGAGCAGAGCTCCGCGGTGGGCACCAGGCTCCAGCAGCACGTCCGGGCCGAGGCCTGCGCCAGTGACTCGGCCTCGGGGACGACCGAGTCCTCCTCCAGCAGGGAGCAGGCCTTCCACCCAGCAGGGGGCGCCACCTTCACGTAAGACACTCTGAGCCTCCCTAATGGCAGAGTCTTTATGTCATGGATGGATTTCTTTTTGGATTTTTTTTTGCCCCTCCCACCCTCCCCCATACTGCCAAGTAATATCTTATCCTTTCGGCCCTCCTCTAGCTTCCTCTAGCCTCCTCTAGCTTCCTCTAGCCTCCTCTAGCCTCCTCTAGCCTCCTCTAACCTCCTCTAGCCTCCTCTAGCTTCCTCTAGCCTCCTCTAGCCTCCTCTAGCCTCCTCTAGCTTCCTCTAGCCTCCTCTAGCCTCCTCTAGCCTCCTCTAGCCTCCTCTAGCCTCCTCTAGCTTCCTCTAGCTTCCTCTAGCCTCCTCTAGCCTCCTCTAGCCTCCTCTAGCTTCCTCTAGACTCCTCTAGCCTCCTATAGCTTCCTCTAGCCTCCTCTAGCTTCCTCTAGCCTCCTCTAGCCTCCTCTAGCTTCCTCTAGCCTCCTCTAGCTTCCTCTAGCCTCCTCTAGCTTCCTCTAGCCTCCTCTAGCCTCCTCTAGCCTCCTCTAGCTTCCTCTAGCCTCCTCTAGCCTCCTCTAGCCTCCTCTAGCCTCCTCTAGCCTCCGCTAGCCTCCTCTAGCCTCCTCTAGCTTCCTCTAGCCTCCTCTAGCTTCCTCTAGCTTCCTCTAGCTTCCTCTAGCCTCCTCTAGCCTCCTCTAGCCTCCTCTAGCTTCCTCTAGCTTCCTCTAGCTTCCTCTAGTCTCCTCTAGTCTCCTCTAGCCTCCTCTAGCTTCCTCTAGCCTCCTCTAGCCTCCTCTAGCTTCCTCTAGCCTCCTCTAGCCTCCTCTAGCCTCCTCTAGCTTCCTCTAGCCTCCTCTAGCCTCCTCTAGCTTCCTCTAGTCTCCTCTAGCCTCCTCTAGCTTCCTCTAGCCTCCTCTAGCCTCCTCTAGCTTCCTCTAGCTTCCTCTAGCTTCCTCTAGCCTCCTCTAGCCTCCTCTAGTCTCCTCTAGTCTCCTCTAGCTTCCTCTAGCCTCCTTTAGCTTCCTCTAGCCTCCTCTAGCTTCCTCTAGCTTCCTCTAGCCTCCTCAAGCCTCCTCAAGCTTCCTCTAGCCTCCTTTAGCTTCCTCTAGCCTCCTCTAGTCTCCTCTAGCTTCCTCTAGCCTCCTTTAGCTTCCTCAAGCTTCCTCTAGCCTCCTCTAGCTTCCTCTAGCTTCCTCTAGCCTCCTCTAGCTTCCTCAAGCCTCCTCTAGCTTCCTTTAGCTTCCTCTATCTTCCTCTAGCCTCCTCTTGCCTCCTCTAGCCTCCTCTAGTCTCCTCTAGCTTCCTCTAGCTTCCTCTAGCTTCCTCTAGCCTCCTCTAGCCTCCTCTAGCCTCCTCAAGCTTCCTCTAGCTTCCTCTAGCCTCCTCTAGCCTCCTCTAGCCTCCTCTAGCTTCCTCTAGCCTCCTATAGCCTCCTCTAGCCTCCTCTAGCCTCCTCTAGCCTCCTAGCCTCCTCTAGCCTCCTCTAGCTTCCTCTAGTCTCCTCTAGCTTCCTCTAGCCTCCTCTAGCCTCCTCTAGTCTCCTCTAGCTTCCTCTAGTCTCCTCTAGCCACCTCTAGCTTCCTCTAGACTCTCTAGCCTCCTCTAACCTCCTCTAGCCTCCTCTAGCTTCCTCTAGCTTCCTCTAGCCTCCTCTAGCCTCCTCTAGCCTCCTCTAGCTTCCTCTAGCTTCCTCTAGCCTCCTCTAGTCTCCTCTAGCTTCCTCTAGCTTCCTCTAGCCTCCTCTAGCCTCCTCTAGCTTCCTCTAGCCTCCTCTAGCCTCCTCTAGCTTCCTCTAGCTTCCTCTAGCCTCCTCTAGCCTCCTCTAGCCTCCTCTAGCCTCCTCTAGTCTCCTCAAGCCTCCTCTAGCCTCCTCTAGCCTCCTCTAGCTTCCTCTAGCTTCCTCTAGCCTCCTCTAGCCTCCTCTAGTCTCCTCTAGTCTCCTCTAGTCTCCTCTAGCTTCCTCTAGCTTCCTCTAGCCTCCTCTAGCTTCCTCTAGCCTCCTCTAGCCTCCTCAAGCTTCATCTAGCCTCCTCTAGCCTCCTCTAGCCTCCTCTAGCCTCCTCTAGCCTCCTCTAGCTTCCTCTAGCTTCCTCTAGCCTCCTCTAGCCTCCTCTAGCTTCCTCTAGCCTCCTCTAGCTTCCTCTAGCTTCCTCTAGCCTCCTCTAGCCTCCTCTAGCTTCCTCTAGTCTCCTCTAGTCTCCTCTAGTCTCCTCTAGTCTCCTCTAGCTTCCTCTAGCCTCCTCTAGCTTCCTCTAGTCTCCTCTAGCCTCCTCTAGCCTCCTCTAGCCTCCTCTAGCTTCCTCTAGCCTCCTCTAGTCTCCTCTAGCCTCCTCTAGCTTCCTCTAGCCTCCTCTAGCCTCCTCTAGTCTCCTCTAGCCTCCTCTAGTCTCCTCTAGCCTCCTCTAGCCTCCTCTAGCCTCCTCTAGCCTCCCCTAGCCTCCCCTAGCCTCCTCTAACCTCCCCTAGCTTCCTCTAGCCTCCTCTAGCTTCCTCTAGCCTCCTCTAGCCTCCTCTAGCCTCCTCTAACCTCCTCTAGCCTCCTCTAGCTTCCTCTAGCCTCCTCTAGCCTCCTCTAGCCTCCTCTAGCCTCCTCTAGCTTCCTCTAGCCTCCTCTAGCCTCCTCTAGCCTCCTCTAGCCTCCTCTAGCCTCCTCTAGTCTCCTCTAGCTTCCTCTAGCCTCCTCTAGCCTCCTCTAGCCTCCTCTAGCTTCCTCTAGCCTCCTCTAGCTTCCTCTAGCCTCCTCTAGCCTCCTCTAGTCTCCTCTAGCCTCCTCTAGCCTCCTCTAGCCTCCTCTAGCTTCCTCTAGCTTCTTCTAGCTTCCTCTAGCTTCCTCTAGCCTCCTCTAACATCCTCTAGCCTCCTCTAGCCTCCTCTAGCTTCCTCTAGCTTCCTCTAGCCTCCTCTAGCCTCCTCTAGCCTCCTCTAGCCTCCTCTAGCCTCCTCAAGCCTCCTCTAGCCTCCTCTAGCCTCCTCTAGCCTCCTCTAGCTTCCTCTAGCCTCCTCTAGCCTCCTCTAGCCTCCTCAAGCCTCCTCTAGCCTCCTCTAGCCTCCTCAAGCCTCCTCTAGCTTCCTCTAGCTTCCTCTAGTCTCCTCTAGTCTCCTCTAGCTTCCTCTAGCCTCCTCTAGTCTCCTCTAGCCTCCTCTAGCCTCCTCTAGCTTCCTCTAGCCTCCTCTAGCCTCCTCTAGCTTCCTCTAGCCTCCTCTAGCTTCCTGTAGCCTCCTCTAGCCTCCTCAAGCCTCCTCTAGCTTCCTCTAGCCTCCTCTAGCCTCCTCTAGCCTCCTCTAGTCTCCTCAAGCCTCCTCTAGCCTCCTCTAGCCTCCTCTAGCCTCCTCTAGCCTCCTCTAGTCTCCTCTAGCTTCCTCTAGCCTCCTCAAGCCTCCTCTAGCCTCCTCTAGCTTCCTCTAGCTTCCTCTAGCTTCCTCTACCCTCTCTAGCTTCCTCTAGCTTCCTCTAGTCTCCTCTAGCCTCCTCTAGTCTCCTCTAGTCTCCTCTAGTCTCCTCTAGCTTCCTCTAGCTTCCTCTAGCTTCCTCTAGCCTCCTCTAGCCTCCTCTAGCCTCCTCTAGCCTCCTCTAGCCTCCTCTAGCCTCCTCTAGCCTCCTCAAGCCTCCTCTAGCTTCCTCTAGTCTCCTCTAGCTTCCTCTAGCCTCCTCTAGCTTCCTCTAGCCTCCTCTAGCTTCCTCTAGCTTCCTCTTGCCTCCTCTAGCCTCCTCTAGCCTCCTCTAGCCTCCTCAAGCCTCCTCTAGCTTCCTCTAGCCTCCTCTAGCCTCCTCTAGCCTCCTCAAGCCTCCTCTAGCTTCCTCTAGCCTCCTCTAGCCTCCTCAAGCCTCCTCAAGCCTCCTCAAGCCTCCTCTAGCTTCCTCTAGCTTCCTCTAGCCTCCTCTAGCTTCCTCTAGCCTCCTCTAGCCTCCTCAAGCCTCCTCAAGCCTCCTCTAGCTTCCTCTAGCCTCCTCTAGCTTCCTCTAGTCTCCTCTAGCTTCCTCTAGCTTCCTCTAGCCTCCTCTAGCTTCCTCTAGCCTCCTCTAGCCTCCTCTAGCCTCCTCAAGCCTCCTCAAGCCTCCTCTAGCTTCCTCTAGCTTCCTCTAGCCTCCTCTAGCTTCCTCTAGCCTCCTCTAGTCTCCTCTAGCCTCCTCAAGCTTCCTCTAGCTTCCTCTAGCTTCCTCTAGCCTCCTCTAGCCTCCTCTAGCCTCCTCTAGCCTCCTCTAGCCTCCTCTAGCTTCCTCTAGCCTCCTATAGCTTCCTCTAGCCTCCTCTAGCCTCCTCTAGCCTCCTCAAGCCTCCTCAAGCTTCCTCTAGCCTCCTCTAGCCTCCTCTAGCCTCCTCAAGCCTCCTCAAGCCTCCTCTAGCCTCCTCTAGCCTCCTCTAGCCTCCTCTAGCCTCCTCTAGCCTCCTCAAGCCTCCTCTAGCTTCCTCTAGCCTCCTCTAGCTTCCTCTAGCCTCCTCTAGCCTCCTCAAGCCTCCTCAAGCCACCTCTAGCCTCCTCTAGCTTCCTCTAGCTTCCTCTAGCCTCCTCTAGCCTCCTCTAGCCTCCTCAAGCCTCCTCAAGCTTCCTCTAGCCACCTCTAGCCTCCTATAGCTTCCTCTAGCTTCCTCTAGCCTCCTCTAGCCTCCTCTAGCTTCCTCTAGCTTCCTCTAGCCACCTCTAGCCTCCTATAGCTTCCTCTAGCTTCCTCTAGCCTCCTCTAGCCTCCTCTAGCTTCCTCTAGCTTCCTCTAGCCACCTCTAGCTTCCTATAGCTTCCTCTAGCCTCCTCTAGCTTCCTCTAGCCTCCTCTAGCCTCCTCTAGCTTCCTCTAGCTTCCTCTAACCTCCCCTAGCTTCCTATAGCCTCCTCTAGCCTCCTCAAGCCTCCTCAAGCTTCCTCTAGCCACCTCTAGCTTCCTATAGCTTCCTCTAGCCACCTCTAGCTTCCTCTAGCCTCCTCAAGCCTCCTCAAGCTTCCTCTAGCCTCCTCTAGCCTCCTCTAGCCTCCTCTAGCTTCCTCTAGCCTCCTCTAGCCTCCTCTAGCCTCCTCTAGCTTCCTCTAGCCTCCTCTAGCTTCCTCTAGCCTCCTCTAGCCTCCTCTAGCTTCCTCTAGCCTCCTCTAGCCTCCTCTAGCCTCCTCAAGCCTCCTCTTGCCTCCTCAAGCCTCCTCTGTCCTGTTGTTTCCCCCTGTAGGTCCGGCGAGGACATGATGCCCACCGAGCTGGAACTGGGCCGCGTGGCCAACAACATCCAGGAGCTGCTCTACACGGCCTCCGACGTCAGCCACGACCGCTGTGTCAAAGTGCTGATGGCCAGAGCCAAGGTAAACACGGCTGTAATCCTGTTAATAAAAATAATAAAAATGTATTATATATATATTTAAAAGTTCAAGGAAATCCACTGATTAAAAAGTCTATTTATTTTATATACATTTAAAAGTTCAAGGAAATCCACTGATTAAAAAGTCAATTTATTTTATATATATATTTAAAGGTTCAAGGAAATCCACTGATTAAAAAGTCAATTTATTTTATATATATTTAAAAGTTCAAGGAAATCCACTGATTAAAAAGTCAATTTATTTTATATACATTTAAAGGTTCAAGGAAATCCACTGATTAAAAAGTCAATTTATTTTATATATATATTTAAAGGTTCAAGGAAATCCACTGATTAAAAAGTCAATTTATTTTATATATATTTAAAAGTTCAAGGAAATCCACTGATTAAAAAGTCAATTTATTTTATATACATTTAAAGGTTCAAGGAAATCCACTGATTAAAAAGTCAATTTATTTTATATATATTTAAAAGTTCAAGGAAATCCACTGATTAAAAAGTCAATTTATTTTATATACATTTAAAAGTTCAATGAAATCCACTGATTAAAAAGTCAATTTATTTTATATATATATTTAAAGGTTCAAGGAAATCCACTGTTTCTGTGAGGCGGGTCCGTCTGCTGTCGCGGAGGGCCGCCACTAGGGATGTGCAGGACTGACCAAAGAGAGAGAAAGTAGGGAAGGGGAAAGGGAGGTGGGAGGAGGGAGGAGGGTGGTTATGGGTAAGGAAGGTTGTATGCTGGGCGGCTAGGTGGTGTAGTGGGCAAGGCACTCGCCACCAGTGTGTAGACGCTAGGATTCGCGTGTTCGAATCCAGCTCTCCACATTGTTTTCAGTTTAGCTGGTCGTCCGCAGTAATACACATTGGCCGTATTACGGGGAGGGAAAACTGAAGGGTGGGGATCGGGCGTTGTGGACAGAGACTCCTACAGGTCGGTTGGTGCGCCTGCGCAGTAGAATCAGGAAGTGTCGGGGGCAGCGTGAGCCTCCCACGCGTTACTCCTCGACACTGAGAGATCGAGCTGCGCAGGTGAAAAGATGCGACTGCTGTTACCTCAAGTACCGGAGGGGACTTGTGCTATGTATGACTTAGTCCACATTGCAGCCGGCTTGTGGGAGGCAAGAAACAGCGTTCGTGACAGGGGAGGGTTGAATTGGATGATACGAAATTGGGATGGGTGAAAATATAGAAAAAATGGGAGAAAAAGTGGATCAAAAAAAAAAGGAAGGTTGTATGCTTTGGGAGAACAGGTAGGTTTTGAGTCTGGGTTTGAAGGTGGAGAGTGAGGGAGAGTCTCTGATGGTCTGAGGGAGGGAGTTCCAGAGTCTGGGTGCAGCTCGTGAAAAAGCCCGGTCACCAAAACTTTTACGTTTGGATGACGGGACAGTGAGGGACGCAGTGGAAGAGGACCGGAGGGAACGGGTGGGGCGGTAGGGGAGAAGGAGGTCAGTCAGGTAGGGGGGGGGGGCAGGCTATGGAGGGCTTTGAAGGTGAGGAGTAGTGTTTTGAAGTTAATGCGTTCCTTGATCGGGAGCCAATGGAGGGAGTGGAGGACAGGAGTGATGTGTTCGCGGGACCGGGTGTTAGTGAGGAGGCGGGCGGCTGAGTTCTGGACCATCTGCAGTTTATGGAGGGAGCGGGAGGTGATGCCAGTGAGGAGGGAGTTACAGTAGTCCAGGCGGGAGGAGATGAAGGCGTGTATGAGGGATTCAGCAGCAGGGGGGGGGAGAGGCAGTGACGGATTTTGACAATGTTGCGGAGGTGAAAGTATGATGTTTTTACAATGGAGCGGACATGGGGGTCAAATGAGAGGGTGGGGTCGAGGATGACACAGAGGTTGCGGACTAGGGGGGGAAGGGGTGATGGTGGAGTCGTTGATGGTGAGTGTGATGGGTCCGGATCTGGTGAGGGTGGTGTTGGTGCCGATGATGAAAAGTTCCGTCTTGTCACTGTTTAATTTGAGGAGGTTATGGGTCATCCAGGTTTGGAGTTTGGTGATGCAGGACTCGAGGTGACTGAGGGAGCGCTAGGGCTGCACGATTTTGGGAAATAATCTAATTGCGATTTTTCGGACAGATATTGCGATTGCGATTAAATTTGCGATTATAATTATATATTTTTTTAAGCAGCCCCACAGATGTTTATTGTAACATGCGGCTTGCATCTGGCCTACGCATGGGTCTTTTCGGGACACCGAGCCTGAAAATGTTTCTTTTTACCTGGGAATCGATACCGGTACCCAACGGTACCTTTATATTTCTGTACTTTACTCTCCCTCTCTGAAGTCTAAACTTCACAACATACAATCTAAAACCCCTTACCTCCCTCTCCCAAACCGATCTTGTATCTCAATGGGACTTCCTGGTTAAATAAAAAAATATTTGCGATTTCTTTTTTTCTTTTTCAATTTGATAATTGCATCATTCCAAATCGCGATTTCGATTTAAAATCGTTTAAATTTTTTCTTCTTCAATTCTATACTTTTTTTCCCCCGACTCTTGACTTGAAAATCGAATGTGGATACTGGCACGACTATTGGAATATTCTAACTCATCCCTAGCCGCCACTAGAGGGAGGTGTAGTCTGACGTCACTGGTTGTTCCACTAGCCGCCACTAGAGGGAGGTGTAGTCTGACGTCACTGGTTGTTCCACTAGCCGCCACTACAGGGAGGTGTAGTCTGACGTCACTGGTTGTTCCACTAGCCGCCACTAGAGGGAGGTGTAGTCTGACGTCACTGGTCGTTCCACTAGCCGCCACTAGAGGGAGGTGTAGTCTGACGTCACTGGTTGTTCCACTAGCCGCCACTAGAGGGAGGTGTAGTCTGACGTCACTGGTTGTTCCACTAGCCGCCACTAGAGGGAGGTGTAGTCTGACGTCACTGGTTGTTCCACTAGCCGCCACTACAGGGAGGTGTAGTCTGACGTCACTGGTTGTTCCACTAGCCGCCACTAGAGGGAGGTGTAGTCTGACGTCACTGGTTGTTCCACTAGCCGCCACTAGAGGGAGGTGTAGTCTGACGTCACTGGTTGTTCCACCCGTATAGGGATTCATCATTGGGAAAATAAAATAGATCATCGGCTATTGTAACAATTCTGCCGCATGGAAATTGAAAAGCTTTCCATTTTTGCACAAAACGAGTTCCCTTCTATCACTTAACATTATTGTTTAAGCATTTTTGGTTGAAATAAAACTTGGCGATTATTATTTTTTTTATTAATTGCGAATATTTTCATGTTGAGCTATAGATTGTGGATGAATAATGGCCTCCACCTCCTCCCCTCCTCCTCCTCTCCTCCTCCTCCTCCTCCTCCTCCTCCTCCTCCTCCTCCTCCTCCTCCCCTGCAGGACGGGTCTCTGGAGCGCCTGAGCGCGGCAGAGTTTGTGTGTCTGTCCAGGGCTGTGGAGGGCTTTGTGAAGGACACGGAGGGGCTGTGCTGCAGGCGCAGCATGTCCCTCAGGGGGGCGCTGCAGAGCCAGGCCAACCGCTTCGTCCACCGCTTCCACGAGGAGCGCAAGAACAAACTCAGGTAACTGGGCCTCTGTCTCTCTCTGTCTCTCTCTCTCTGTCTCTCTCTCTCTGTCTCTCTCTCTGTCTCTCTCTCTCTCTGTCTCTCTCTCTCTGTCTCTCTCTCTCTCTGTCTCTCTCTCTCTCTGTCTCTCTCTCTGTCTCTCTCTCTGTCTCTCTCTCTCTCTCTCTCTCTCTCTCTCTCTCTCTCTCTCTCTGTCTTGATTGATACTATGTTTGTTTCTGAAGTGTGTGTGTGTGTGTGTGTGTGTGTGTGTGTGTGTGTGTGTGTGTTTGTGTGTGTGTGTGTGTGTGAGATATATAGAGAGAGAGGGGGGGCTTTGGTAGACTATTGCATTGGTCCATTCATTGAAGATGAACGCAATGCGACATCCTTTACTAGGCTCACCCACCAACAGTGCAGGTGCTGAACTGCTGATCCGAATGTATAGGTAAAAACCATATTATGCGTTTTCATCAATAAAAAAATGGCCAAAAAAAATTCCGCTTGCACGCGCTCGCATTCACAATACATTCTTTCATGGGGCCCAGAATCTGGAGCTACACCCCTGCCCACACCAGATGAGGTCAGAGGAGTTTGATAGTAGATAATGTTGATATTTAAACATAAAAAATATAATACATGATAAATGTATTAAGGCTGTCAAAGTTAACGCGGTATTAACGCGTTATCGCCCGATTCTATTAACGCCACTATTTTTAACTCACGATTAACTTTTAAGAAAAGATTTTTTTTTTGTTTACTAGACTTCACTCAGGTGTATTATTGATGCTCTCATTGATACTATGTTTGTTTCTGAAGTGTGTGTGTGTGTGTGTGTGTGTGTGTGTGTGTGTGTGTGTGAGATATATATGTGACTCGCCGTGACCAAACCCGATTTGATCCGCAAAGGGGGAGGTGCTCTGAAATGACTTAATGTCTTGCTGTCCAGAAAATCCCAAAAATCGAAATCTTGATTTTTTTTACATATTTGAATTGTCATTAATCTGTTCCATTATTTGCCCTTAGTTGCAAACTTAAATACAACTTGTAAATGAGGTAATTATTGCTATAATAGTTCCACACATTTTCTTTCAATTGAGGATAAAAAACTACACGAGCGGGCTTGGGCCTGTCCACAGGGGCCAAGTACAGTACTTAATAGGTGTTAACACACAGACGTCATTATTTAGCTCTCCTTTCTCAGAGAGAGAATAACACACTATTAATACACTATCTTAATGTTATAAGTTATAAGCAACGTAACGCAGTGTCTAAAAAAAAGATTAAAAAAAAGAGGCCTTGACCCGTTATAAAACGCATGTTTTAACTTAATTAAAAACCATTAAAACACAGTTAGAATTGTATGAGCGAACGAATTTCGTTAGGGTGCATTTTTTCCAACCTAATGGGTAAATACATCTAAATAACACTGTTGAAAGCTTGGCTGTGTCGACGTTACAAAATGTCTAATCGCGCGGCTTGGTGCACTGCTCAGCAGCTGCAGCGCGAGGCTGGACTGCTGGAGAGATGTTGTAACCCTTTCACTGCCACACTACAGAAGCGCTTAGTAACGCGGATTTCTTTGTGCAGAATAAAAATCTGAACGCTGAAGAGCTGCTGCTGTTGCAGCGCGCAAGAGAGATGTTGTAACCCTTTCACTGCCACACTACAGAAGCGCTTAGTAACGCTTCGCCTCAAAGCCGTTTCTGGCCGAATTAGTCATTGAATCTTTAATTTTTTTTTTAATTCTTATTCAGAGGTATTTCGTCGAGATTTCATAATTTGTAATGTGGCAGCGAAATGTGTAGAAATATGGTAAAAAAAACTATTTATCCGTTTTTTTATCCGTCACTACCACACTACAGAAGGTTAACCCTTTCACTACCACACAACAGAAGGTTAACCTTTCACTACAACACCACAGAAGGTTAACCTTTCACTACCACACTACAGAAGGTTAACCTTTCACTACCACACTACAGAAGGTTAACCTTTCACTACAACACCACAGAAGGTTAACCTTTCACTACCACACTACAGAAGGTTAACCTTTCACTACCACACTACAGAAGGTTAACCCTTTCACTACCACACTACAGAAGGTTAACCTTTCACTACCACACTACAGAAGGTTAACCCTTTCACTACCACACTACAGAAGGTTAACCTTTCACTACCACACTACAGAAGGTTAACCTTTCACTACCACACTACAGAAGGTTAACCTTTCACTACCACACTACAGAAGGTTAACTTTTCACTACCACACTACAGAAGGTTAACCTTTCACTACAACACCACAGAAGGTTAACCTTTCACTACCACACTACAGAAGGTTAACCTTTCACTACCACACTACAGAAGGTTAACCCTTTCACTACCACACTACAGAAGGTTAACCTTTCACTACCACACTACAGAAGGTTAACCCTTTCACTACCACACTACAGAAGGTTAACCTTTCACTACCACACTACAGAAGGTTAACCTTTCACTACCACACTACAGAAGGTTAACCTTTCACTACCACACTACAGAAGGTTAACCTTTCACTACCACACTACAGAAGGTTAACCCTTTCACTACCACACTACAGAAGGTTAACCTTTCACTACAACACCACAGAAGGTTAACCTTTCACTACCACACTACAGAAGGTTAACCTTTCACTACCACACTACAGAAGGTTAACCTTTCACTACCACACTACAGAAGGTTAACCTTTCACTACCACACTACAGAAGGTTAACCCTTTCACTACCACACTACAGACGGTTAACCTAGTTGTTGTGTCTTTCACTACCACACTACATGTATTTACATCTAAATGCTTCTGGAGAGGCCATCAGAACATTGAACATTGACTTTAGCATGTCTATTTTTATCTCGTGTTATTTTAAATGCTAATAAAATCTTGAAACTTGATTAATCTCTTGTTTATTATCAGGGTCCCTTTCACTACCACTACCAGTCACCAGACTCATTGTAATAACAAAGAGCCTCAGACTGGAAAGCTGCCAGGTGTTAATTGCCCTAGAGAGAGGGGGGCCATGGATTACAATGACTTCTGGGTAGTGTTGTAGTTGTTTCACTATTGTCACAGAATAGCCTGCTCGTCTCTTGAAGGCTATTATCTCTGAATACGTTTTGTGATAATCACCATGAATCATAGGAAGTAGCTTGCAAAGTATCCCACCAAAATGTTCAAGTGATGGCTTATTTTGAAGGTATGAATCTGTACTTTCATAATATGTAAAAAAAAAAAAAATGAAGATCCCTCAACATGACCCTGAAGTCCATACCTGGTCACATATAAGATAAGATAAGATATTCCTTTATTGATCCCCTTGGGGAAATTCAGGCATCATAGCAGCATGGGGTGGAGGGGGGAGGGGTACAGGTAGTAAAACAACAGTATACAGGTAGTAAAAGACAACACAGGCAGTGTAAACAATTTGATCAATATGGTCAATATAATTTACTATCTGACTAGCTGAGGAATATTCACATTATTCACAGTGTCACATGAGGTGCAGTATGCAAGAGGTAGTGTTATAATAATTTACTATCTACTGAGTATACATTAATCAAAGTACCAGGGTAGTCTACTTTGTCCCCCTTGGGTTCCTATAAGTCCCAGGTCAATGTCTGGTAGCAGTCGCTGTCGCTGCCCCCTGTTGTGGGGCCTGGAGGCTGCTAGTCGCTGCCCACTGTTGTGGAGCCTGATGGCCGCTGGTATGAAGGACTGTCCGAGGCGGTTAGTTGAGTGTCGGGGGGGGATGAGTCTGTGGCTGAACGAGCTTCTCATCTTGACTAGCTCGTCGTAGAGGGGGTGGTAGGGATTCTCCATGATGGCATCCAGCTTCCTTATCATCCCCCTCTCTACCATCACCTCAAGTCTAGGTAGCTCGACTCCCACCACGGAGCTAGCCTTCCTCACCAGCTTGTTGAGCTTGTTGGTGTCCCTTGAGTTGATGTAGCCTCCCCAGCATGCCACAGCATAGAAGAGGATGCTGGCCACAACAGACTGGTAGAAAGACTGCAGCAGTTTGTTGCACACATTGAAGGACCTGAGTCTCCTCAGGAAGAACAGCCTGCTCTGTCCCTTCCTGTAGAGGGCCTCTGTGTTGTCCGACCAGTCCAGTTTATTGTTCAGGTGTACCCCAAGGAACTTGTATGAGTCCACCATCTCCACATCCACCCCTCGGATGGAGATGGGAATCGGGGGGGGCCTCTTCTTGCCCCTCCGGAAGTCCACCACCAGCTCCTTGGTCTTACTGGTGTTGAGTTGGAGGTGGTTGCTGTCGCTCCACCCCACGAAGCTCTCCACCAGGGCTCTGTACTCCTCCTCATCATCGTCGGTGATGTAGCTTACGATGGAGGAGTCGTCTTGAGAACTTCTGCAGGTGGCACCCGCTGGAGTTGCGGCAGAAGTCTGAGGTGTAGAGGGTGAAGAGGAAGGGTGACAGCACAGTTCCCTGGGGGGCGCCGGTGTTGCTCACCAGTACGTCAGACTGACTGTCCTTTAGTCTGACGTACTGTGGCCTCTCAGTGAGGTAGTCCTTGATCCAGGCCACCAAGCCGTGCTCCAGCTGCATCGCAGAGAGCTTCTCCGCTAGCAGTGACGGCTGGATGGTGTTGAAGGCGCTGGAGAAATCAAAGAACATGATCCTCACTGAGCTGCGCGGCTTCTCCAGGTGCGTGTACGCTCTGTGGAGCATGTAGATGATGGCATCCTCCACCCCGATGTTTGCCTGGTATGCAATAGAGAGAGAGGGGGGTGAGAGATGAGGAAGGGGCAAGAGAGAAAGAGCTGGGAGAGTGTGTGTGTGTGTGAGAGAGGGGGGGGGTGATTACTCAGCCCTTGTGTGGGTGAATGTAACAAGTTCCTAACGTTTTCTTTCTCCTATCATTTCATGCACACTTTATTCATTGTTTTAAATTATTATTTTCTTTTAAGTTATTTTGTGCATCACTCTGTTTTGAATTTGATGCAAATTTGCAATGCATGAGGGTCATCCTTTTGTGTTAAATGGCTGCATAAAGCAAGTATTTGTTGACTCATGTTGATAAGAGTATTAAAACTTGGAACTTGAAAAAAAAATATTGATTAATTTGCGATTAATCGCCAGTTAACTATGGACAATCATGTGATTAATCGAGTTAAATATTTTAATCGATTGACTAAAATGTATACATGATCATGCAACATAAAACAATTGTTGTGGGAACGGTTTGGGAGAGCGAGGTAGGGAGGGGTTTTAGGTTGTGTTGTGAGTTCCAAAAAATGGAACTTAAGTTATTTCAAGTTTCTTTAATGACAATTAACAGGACTGAAACAGAGGTATAGAGGCTGCTAGAATGAGAACAGGACTGAAACAGAGGTATAGAGGCTGCTAGAATGAGAACAGGACTGAAACAGAGAGGTATAGAGGCTGCTAGAATGAGAACAGGACTGAAACAGAGAGGTATAGAGGCTGCTAGAATGAGAACAGGACTGAAACAGAGAGGTATAGAGGCTGCTAGAATGAGAACAGGACTGAAACAGAGGTATAGAGGCTGCTATAATGAGAACAGGACTGAAACAGAGAGGTATAGAGGCTGTTAGAATGAGAACAGGACTGAAACAGAGGTATAGAGGCTGCTAGAATGAGAACAGGACTGAAACAGAGAGGTATAGATGCTGCTAGAATGAGAACAGGACTGAAACAGAGAGGTATAGAGGCTGCTAGAATGAGAACAGGACTGAAACAGAGGAATAGAGGCTGCTAGAATGAGAACATGACTGAAACAGAGAGCTATAGAGGCTGCTAGAATGAGAACAGGACTGAAACAGAGGAATAGAGGCTGCTAGAATGAGAACAGGACTGAAACAGAGAGGTATAGAGGCTGCTAGAATGAGAACAGGACTGAAACAGAGGAATAGAGGCTGCTAGAATGAGAACAGGACTGAAACAGAGAGGTATAGAGGCTGCTAGAATGAGAACAGGACTGAAACAGAGGTATAGAGGCTGCTATAATGAGAACAGGACTGAAACAGAGAGGTATAGAGGCTGCTAGAATGAGAACAGAACTGAAACAGAGGTATAGAGGCTGCTATAATGAGAACAGGACTGAAACAGAGGTATAGAGGCTGCTAGAATGAAAACAGGACTGAAACAGGTATAGAGGCTGCTAGAATGAGAACAGGACTGAAACAGAGAGGTATAGAGGCTTCTAGAATGAGAACAGGACTGAAACAGAGGTATAGAGGCTGCTAGAATGAGAACATGACTGAAAGAGAGGTATAGAGGCTGCTAGAATGAGAACAGGACTGAAACAGAGAGGTATAGAGGCTGCTAAAATGAGAACAGGACTGAAACAGAGAGGTATAGAGGCTGTTAGAATGAGAACAGGACTGAAACAGAGGTATAGAGGCTGCTAGAATGAGAACAGGACTGAAACAGAGAGGTATAGATGCTGCTAGAATGAGAACAGGACTGAAACAGAGAGGTATAGAGGCTGCTAGAATGAGAACAGGACTGAAACAGAGGAATAGAGGCTGCTAGAATGAGAACAGGACTGAAACAGAGAGGTATAGAGGCTGCTAGAATGAGAACAGGACTGAAACAGAGAGGTATAGCGGCTGCTAGAATGAGAACAGGACTGAAACAGAGAGGTATAGAGGCTGCTAGAATGAGAACAGGACTGAAACAGAGAGGTATAGCGGCTGCTAGAATGAGAACAGGACTGAAACAGAGAGGTATAGAGGCTGCTAGAATGAGAACAGGACTGAAACAGAGAGGTATAGAGGCTGCTAGAATGAGAACAGGACTGAAACAGAGAGGTATAGCGGCTGCTAGAATGAGAACAGGACTGAAACAGAGAGGTATAGAGGCTGCTAGAATGAGAACAGGACTGAAACAGAGAGGTATAGAGGCTGCTAGAATGAGAACAGGACTGAAACAGATAGGTATAGAGGCTGCTAGAATGAGAACAGGACTGAAACAGAGAGGTATAGAGGCTGCTAGAATGAGGACAGGACTGAAACAGAGAGGTATAGAGGCTGCTAGAATGGGAACAGGACTGAAACAGAGAGGTATAGAGGCTGCTAGAATGAGAACAGGACTGAAACAGAGAGGTATAGAGGCTGCTAGAATGAGAACAGGACTGAAACAGAGAGGTATAGAGGCTGCTAGAATGAGAACAGGACTGAAACAGAGAGGTATAGAGGCTGCTAGAATGAGAACAGGACTGAAACAGAGAGGTATAGAAGCTGCTAGAATGAGAACAGGACTGAAACAGAGAGGTATAGAGGCTGCTAGAATGAGGACAGGACTGAAACAGAGGCTGCTAGAATGAGGACAGGACTGAAACAGAGGGGTATAGAGGCTGCTAGAATGAGAACTGGACTGAAACAGAGAGGTATAGAGGCTGCTAGAATGAGAACAGGACTGAAACAGAGAGGTATAGAGGCTGCTAGAATGAGAACAGGACTGAAACAGTGAGGTATAGAGGCAGCTAGAATGAGAACACAACTGAAACAGAGGTATAGAGGCTGCTAGAATGAGAACAGGACTGAAACAGAGGGGTATAGAGGCTGATAGAATGAGAACAGGACTGAAACAGAGGTATAGAGGCTGCTAGAATGAGAACAGGACTGAAACAGAGAGGTATAGAGGCTGCTAGAATGAGAACAGGGCTGAAACAGAGAGGTATAGAGGCTGCTAGAATGAGAACAGGACTGAAACAGAGGTATATAGGCTGCTAGAATGAGAACAGGACTGAAACAGAGAGGTATAGAGGCTGCTAGAATGAGAACAGGACTGAAACAGAGAGGTATAGAGGCTGCTAGAATGAGAACAGGACTGAAACAGAGAGGTATAGAGGCTGCTAGAATGAGAACAGGACTGAAACAGAGAGGTGTAGAGGCTGCTAGAATGAGAACAGGACTGAAACAGAGGGGTATAGAGGCTGCTAGAATGAGAACAGGACTGAAACAGAGAGGTATAGAGGCTGCTAGGATGAGAACAGGACTGAAACAGAGAGGTATAGAGGCTGCTAGAATGAGAACAGGACTGAAACAGAGCGGTATAGAGGCTGCTAGGATGAGAACAGGACTGAAACAGAGAGGTATAGAGGCTGCTAGGATGAGAACAGGACTGAAACAGAGAGGTGTAGAGGCTGCTAGAATGAGAACAGGACTGAAACAGAGAGGTATAGAGGCTGCTAGAATGAGAACAGGACTGAAACAGAGAGGTATAGAGGCTGCTAGAATGAGAACAGGACTGAAACAGAGAGGTATAGAGGCTGCTAGAATGAGAACAGGACTGAAACGGAGAGGTATAGAGGCTGCTAGAATGAGAACAGGACTGAAACGGAGAGGTATAGAGGCTGCTAGAATGAGAACAGGACTGAAACAGAGAGGTATAGAGGCTGCTAGAATGAGAACAGGACTGAAACGGAGAGGTATAGAGGCTGCTAGAATGAGAACAGGACTGAAACGGAGAGGTATAGAGGCTGCTAGAATGAGAACAGGACTGAAACGGGTGTATAAAGTGTTCCTTTCAGCAAGAAAGACATGTTCAGGGGACCTCAAAGACCTATATTAACGACCAACTGGGGGGGGGGGGGGGGGGGGGGGGGGGGGGTCTTGGGGGGGCTTTGGGACGACCAGCCGGGTTCTGACGGTATGTTCTTCCCACAGTCTGCTGCTGGACAACGAGCGTTGGAAGCAGGCCGAGGTGCCCGCCGAGTTCCAGGACCTGGTGAACTCCATCGCAGACGGCAGGATAACACTACCGGAGCGCAAGCCCGCGCGTAAGCAAAGCTGTTGGCCCTGCCCTGGTCCTCACTGCACACAACACCCACACGCTCGGGCTGGGCGATAAAACGCTAGCGATAATTATCGCGTGTTTGGTGACGTTTGCTTTTACTCTTTTACTGTATGAAGCACACAACCTCAGGAGCATCTCACTGTAATGTACATGTAGCTTATTATGTGACGAATAAAACCAAACTGGAAACTTGAGTTCCCTTCTGTTCAGGCCTTATGGATATAGCTGGATATTGCTGGATATTGCCGGATATTGCCGGATATTGCAGAATATAGCCGGATATAGCCGGATATAGCTGGATATAGCCAGATATTGCTGGCTATAGCTGGATATTGCCGGATATTGCTGGATATTGCCGGATATTGCCGGATATTGCCGGATATATGTAAGGGATAATGTATGGCTACGAGGTCATTGTCGCAAAATAATTGACCGACACGGCGTTCTAAACGCAGTGAAGGTCAATTATTTTGCGACAATGACCGAGTATAGCTATACATTATCCCGCTTATTACATGGCTAACTTACTAACAATATACCTAATTAATTTTACACCATCGACAAGACGAGATCAAATGCGGACGCAGTTGTTCCGTGGCTCCTCTGTCATCGGCAGGTGTGTGGACGTGATTGCACTGATGCAGTGCAGCTGTGCGAGATAAAGCTGGGAACGAGGTTATAGCTATCGTGACTGCGATCAAAATGCTTGATTGTGATTGGTCAATAGCGCTCTGTTGCCCCTAACGGCGGTCATTATTGCGCGTTGCCCATAGCAGCGGTGAATTATCGAGAAATAATTGACCGCTGCTAGGGGTAACGGAGCGCTATTGACCAATCGCAATCAACCATTTTGGCGAATGTTAAAACGCCATGTAATAAAGCTGGATATAGCTGGATATTGCCGGATATTGCCGGATATTGCTGGATATAGCCGGATATGTAAGGGATAATGTATAGCTACGAGGTCATTGTCGCAAAATAATTGACCGACACGTAGTTTAAAATACCGAGCCGCTTCGGCGAGGTGTTTTAAACGTCAGTGAAGGTCAATTATTTTGCGACAATGACCGAGTAAAGCTATACATTATCCCGCTTATTACATGGCTAACTTACTAACAATATACCTAATTCATTTGACAAATCGCAGTTGTTCTGTGGCTCTGTCAGCCCAAATAAAGTGATTATTATTATCGCGGGCAGCCTCTGTGTTCTGGCTCCGCTGTGTTCTGGCTCCGCTCGTCGCTCCGCCCCCTGTCATCGCTGGCAGCAGAACGCCGGCACGGCAGTGTCTAATTGCACTGAAACAGTGTGTCAGTGGGCTTGATTGCGAACAGCTGCGCACAGCGGTCATTATTGAAAAAACAGCGGTCATTATTGGAAAATAATGACCGCAGTCGGGGGGCTATTGACCAATCACAAGCAAGCATTTCGGCGAATGTGAAAACGCCATGTAATAATGCTGGATATTGCTGGATATTGCTGGATATTGCCAACATGGGGTTCTTAGGACACGCTTGCATGTTTTTGGTAGATGGTCATAAAGGGGACAGTAAAGTAAGACGTGGGGTTCACTCCTCTTGACTTTTACCTTTTCAACTATTTCAGACGACGGTTCTTTGAGACATTGTCATGTGAAGTGTTATTTGTCTTCCCTGCAGGGCCCGAGGAGAGGAAGCCCAGTGAATACCTCCACGTGGACGGGCAGAAGTACGCTGTGGTCGGGTAGGTGTCTGGACAGAGACAGTCTAATAATAATGAGATGACCACTGCAGTGTCTGGACAGAGACGGTCTAATAATAATAATGAGATGACCACTGCAGTGTCTGGACAGAGACAGTCTAATAATAATGAGATGACCACTGCAGTGTCTGGACAGAGACGGTCTAATAATAATGAGATGACCACTGCAGTGTCTGAACAGAGACGGTCTAATAATAATAATGAGATGACCACTGCAGTGTCTGAACAGAGACGGTCTAATAATAATAATGAGATGACCACTGCAGTGTCTGGACAGAGACGGTCTAATAATAATAATGAGATGACCACTGCAGTGTCTGGACAGAGACAGTCTAATAATAATAATGAGATGACCACTGCAGTGTCTGGACAGAGACAGTCTAATAATAATAATGAGATGACCACTGCAGTGTCTGAACAGAGACGGTCTAATAATAATAATGAGATGACCACTGCAGTGTCTGGACAGAGACAGTCTAATAATAATAATGAGATGACCACTGCAGTGTCTGAACAGAGACGGTCTAATAATAATGAGATGACCACTGCAGTGTCTGGACAGAGACGGTCTAATAATAATAATGAGATGACCACTGCAGTGTCTGGACAGAGACGGTCTAATAATAATAATGAGATGACCACTGCAGTGTCTGGACAGAGACAGTCTAATAATAATAATGAGATGACCACTGCAGTGTCTGGACAGAGACAGTCTAATAATAATAATAATGAGATGACCACTGCAGTGTCTGGACAGAGACAGTCTAATAATAATAATGAGATGACCACTGCAGTGTCTGGACAGAGACAGTCTAATAATAATGAGATGACCACTGCAGTGTCTGAACAGAGACAGTCTAATAATAATAATGAGATGACCACTGCAGTGTCTGAACAGAGACAGTCTAATAATAATGAGATGACCACTGCAGTGTCTGGACAGAGACGGTCTAATAATAATGAGATGACCACTGCAGTGTCTGAACAGAGACGGTCTAATAATAATGAGATGACCACTGCAGTGTCTGAACAGAGACAGTCTAATAATAATGAGATGACCACTGCAGTGTCTGGACAGAGACAGTCTAATAATAATGAGATGACCACTGCAGTGTCTGAACAGAGACAGTCTAATAATAATGAGATGACCACTGCAGTGTCTGGACAGAGACGGTCTAATAATAATAATGAGATGACCACTGCAGTGTCTGGACAGAGACGGTCTAATAATAATAATGAGATGACCACTGCAGTGTCTGAACAGAGACAGTCTAATAATAATAATGAGATGACCACTGCAGTGTCTGAACAGAGACAGTCTAATAATAATGAGATGACCACTGCAGTGTCTGAACAGAGACAGTCTAATAATAATAATGAGATGACCACTGCAGTGTCTGAACAGAGACAGTCTAATAATAATAATGAGATGACCACTGCAGTGTCTGGACAGAGACGGTCTAATAATAATGAGATGACCACTGCAGTGTCTGGAGACAGAGACAGTCTAATAATAATGAGATGACCACTGCAGTGTCTGAACAGAGACAGTCTAATAATAATAATGAGATGACCACTGCAGTGTCTGAACAGAGACAGTCTAATAATAATAATGAGATGACCACTGCAGTGTCTGAACAGAGACAGTCTAATAATAATAATGAGATGACCACTGCAGTGTCTGGACAGAGACGGTCTAATAATAATGAGATGACCACTGCAGTGTCTGGACAGAGACAGTCTAATAATAATGAGATGACCACTGCAGTGTCTGAACAGAGACAGTCTAATAATAATGAGATGACCACTGCAGTGTCTGGACAGAGACGGTCTAATAATAATAATGAGATGACCACTGCAGTGTCTGGACAGAGACGGTCTAATAATAATAATGAGATGACCACTGCAGTGTCTGGACAGAGACAGTCTAATAATAATAATGAGATGACCACTGCAGTGTCTGGACAGAGACAGTCTAATAATAATAATGAGATGACCACTGCAGTGTCTGAACAGAGACAGTCTAATAATAATAATGAGATGACCACTGCAGTGTCTGGACAGAGACGGTCTAATAATAATGAGATGACCACTGCAGTGTCTGAACAGAGACAGTCTAATAATAATGAGATGACCACTGCAGTGTCTTTAATTTTTTGCGTTATTTTTTTGTTCGTTTTCGTTTTAGTTCGTTCGTTTTTATTTTTTATTTTTTTTGCTTTTTTTGCGTTTTAATTTTAGTTAGTTCGTTTTTTTTTTTTAGTTCGTTCATTTTTTTGCGTTCGTTTTTTTCGTTCGTTTTTTTGCGTTTTTGTTTTAGTTCGTTCTTTTTTTTGCGTTCGTTTTTTTGTTTTTTTGTTTTAGTTCGTTCATTTTTTTGCGTTCGTTTTTTTCGTTCGTTTTTTTGCGTTTTTGTTTTAGTTCGTTCGTTTTTTTGCGTTCGTTTTTTTGTTTTTTCATCTAATTCGTTAGTTTTTTTGCGTTCGTTTTTTTCGTTCGTTTTTTGTGTTCTTTTTTTTGCGTTATTTTTTTGTTCGTTTTCGTTTTAGTTTGTTCGTTTTTTTTCAGAGATGACCACTGCAGTGTCTGGACAGAGACGGTCTAATAATAATGAGATGACCACTGCAGTGTCTGAACAGAGACGGTCTAATAATAATGAGATGACCACTGCAGTGTCTGGACAGAGACAGTCTAATAATAATGAGATGACCACTGCAGTGTCTGAACAGAGACAGTCTAATAATAATGAGATGACCACTGCAGTGTCTGGACAAGAGACAGTCTAATAATAATAATGAGATGACCACTGCAGTGTCTGGACAGAGACGGTCTAATAATAATGAGATGACCACTGCAGTGTCTGGACAGAGACAGTCTAATAATAATAATGAGATGACCACTGCAGTGTCTGAACAGAGACAGTCTAATAATAATAATGAGATGACCACTGCAGTGTCTGAACAGAGACGGTCTAATAATAATAATGAGATGACCACTGCAGTGTCTGGACAGAGACAGTCTAATAATAATAATGAGATGACCACTGCAGTGTCTGGACAGAGACAGTCTAATAATAATAATGAGATGACCACTGCAGTGTCTGGACAGAGACAGTCTAATAATAATAATGAGATGACCACTGCAGTGTCTGAACAGAGACAGTCTAATAATAATAATGAGATGACCACTGCAGTGTCTGAACAGAGACGGTCTAATAATAATAATGAGATGACCACTGCAGTGTCTGGACAGAGACAGTCTAATAATAATAATGAGATGACCACTGCAGTGTCTGAACAGAGACAGTCTAATAATAATAATGAGATGACCACTGCAGTGTCTGAACAGAGACGGTCTAATAATAATAATGAGATGACCACTGCAGTGTCTGGACAGAGACAGTCTAATAATAATAATGAGATGACCACTGCAGTGTCTGAACAGAGACAGTCTAATAATAATAATGAGATGACCACTGCAGTGTCTGAACAGAGACAGTCTAATAATAATGAGATGACCACTGCAGTGTCTGAACAGAGACGGTCTAATAATAATGAGATGACCACTGCAGTGTCTGGACAGAGACAGTCTAATAATAATAATGAGATGACCACTGCAGTGTCTGGACAGAGACAGTCTAATAATAATGAGATGACCACTGCAGTGTCTGAACAGAGACAGTCTAATAATAATAATGAGATGACCACTGCAGTGTCTGAACAGAGACAGTCTAATAATAATGAGATGACCACTGCAGTGTCTGAACAGAGACGGTCTAATAATAATGAGATGACCACTGCAGTGTCTGAACAGAGACAGTCTAATAATAATGAGATGACCACTGCAGTGTCTGGACAGAGACAGTCTAATAATAATGAGATGACCACTGCAGTGTCTGAACAGAGACAGTCTAATAATAATGAGATGACCACTGCAGTGTCTGGACAGAGACGGTCTAATAATAATAATGAGATGACCACTGCAGTGTCTGGACAGAGACGGTCTAATAATAATAATGAGATGACCACTGCAGTGTCTGAACAGAGACGGTCTAATAATAATAATGAGATGACCACTGCAGTGTCTGAACAGAGACAGTCTAATAATAATGAGATGACCACTGCAGTGTCTGAACAGAGACAGTCTAATAATAATAATGAGATGACCACTGCAGTGTCTGAACAGAGACAGTCTAATAATAATAATGAGATGACCACTGCAGTGTCTGAACAGAGACAGTCTAATAATAATAATAATGAGATGACCACTGCAGTGTCTGAACAGAGACAGTCTAATAATAATAATGAGATGACCACTGCAGTGTCTGAACAGAGACAGTCTAATAATAATAATGAGATGACCACTGCAGTGTCTGAACAGAGACAGTCTAATAATAATAATGAGATGACCACTGCAGTGTCTGAACAGAGACAGTCTAATAATAATAATGAGATGACCACTGCAGTGTCTGGACAGAGACGGTCTAATAATAATAATGAGATGACCACTGCAGTGTCTGAACAGAGACGGTCTAATAATAATAATGAGATGACCACTGCAGTGTCTGGACAGAGACGGTCTAATAATAATAATGAGATGACCACTGCAGTGTCTGAACAGAGACGGTCTAATAATAATAATGAGATGACCACTGCAGTGTCTGAACAGAGACGGTCTAATAATAATGAGATGACCACTGCAGTGTCTGAACAGAGACTGTCTAATAATAATGAGATGACCACTGCAGTGTCTGAACAGAGACAGTCTAATAATAATAATGAGATGACCACTGCAGTGTCTGAACAGAGACAGTCTAATAATAATAATGAGATGACCACTGCAGTGTCTGGACAGAGACGGTCTAATAATAATAATGAGATGACCACTGCAGTGTCTGAACAGAGACAGTCTAATAATAATAATGAGATGACCACTGCAGTGTCTGGACAGAGACAGTCTAATAATAATGAGATGACCACTGCAGTGTCTGAACAGAGACGGTCTAATAATAATGAGATGACCACTGCAGTGTCTGGACAGAGACAGTCTAATAATAATAATGAGATGACCACTGCAGTGTCTGGACAGAGACGGTCTAATAATAATAATGAGATGACCACTGCAGTGTCTGGACAGAGACGGTCTAATAATAATAATGAGATGACCACTGCAGTGTCTGGACAGAGACGGTCTAATAATAATAATGAGATGACCACTGCAGTGTCTGGACAGAGACAGTCTAATAATAATAATGAGATGACCACTGCAGTGTCTGGACAGAGACAGTCTAATAATAATGAGATGACCACTGCAGTGTCTGGACAGAGACAGTCTAATAATAATAATGAGATGACCACTGCAGTGTCTGGACAGAGACGGTCTAATAATAATAATGAGATGACCACTGCAGTGTCTGAACAGAGACAGTCTAATAATAATGAGATGACCACTGCAGTGTCTGGAGACGGAGACGGTCTAATAATAATGAGATGCAGGTCTTTTCAAACAAGATGGAGTCTCAACTAGGGGGTGGTCTGTAGGGGGGGGGGGGCTGTGCCCCCCGATCCGAGAGGCAAAGAAAGCCATTGGCTGTACTTTCCTGCAACATCATTTCAATAAAATAGCAAACACAAGGGTAAGTTACAAGGTTATTTATTTCAGTACAGTGTATAAGGTTGCACAATAGTTTAACACGAAAACACATGCACACAACCAATACACACGACCAAGCAATCACGTATTAGACAATTATGCGTCTGTTTCTAAGCTGGTCCCAAGCTTTCCCTGCAGTTTTTTTTTTTTTTTTAAACTTTGGCCATTCCCCTGGCTCTTTTATGTGTTTATCACATTTATACTGGTCAAGAATGACCGACAGAAACAGGCTGAAAGGGTTCAGATGGGGGGGAAGACACTCTGGGAAAGGCACGGCTGCAGTCGGGATTCGAACTCGCTAAGCCCCAGATCCGTGACGAGCGCGGTTGTCCACGGCGCTGAAATAGCGCTCGCGGTACGTGGTGAGCTACTGGAGCTCCCCCCCTGCAGTTTTTTTTAATAATAATTTATACATGAATGAATACATTTATATATATATTAGGGCTGTCAAAATGAATGCTTTAACTTTGGAGATTTGGAGTTTTTTTTTTACGATTAATTTCGAATATATTTTCATGTTGAGCTATAGATTGTGGATGAATACACACACAGAAAGGTACACCGTGCAAATGTTCATGCTTTATTTGTTTTAAACGAGACGATTTAGAAACGGTCAATGGGGGAAATACGTTACAATTTTCCGAGAAAAGGACGTCTATGAATGCTCTGTAGCCTATAGATATTGAATAGATTACATCAGAAACAGACGTCTATTAAAGATTCAAGATTCAAGATTGTTTATTGTCATATGCACAGTTAAACAAGACAGTTTGCCATACAATGAAAATCTTACTTTGCTAGTCCGCCCTTCACACAAAATCACACAATACTTAACTTAAACATATTTAAATACAAACGAGTGCTAGAAAATAAGGTAAAAATAGATAAATAATATATACAAGGCACAGTGAGTAACATTGCACGTTCCGTTCAGTATTTACATATGAATGGAGGTGACAGTGGGTCACGGCAGCAGTTAAAAAGGTGTCTTTAGTGATTCATAGTTCAGGGGAAGGGTGACAGTGAGGTCACAGCAGTAATCAGGTCAGTCTATGAATGCTCTGTAGCCTATAGATATTGAATATCGGTAGATTATTATATATGTGATCCCGGACAATGGTAGCATATTAATCACACGGAGTACGCTGTTCACAGGTACCACAGACCATGGCTGTAGCTAGCTTTATTGCCATAACAACAACAACAACGCCCAAAGCGGCCTGCGCTGTCACCTTAAGAAGCGCTCGCCCTCCCCCTAGAGGGCAGGAGTAGGAATGGTGAGGTAGTCAAACACCCACAGCCACATACATCACATAGATGACATCAGAAACGGACGTCTGTGAATGCTCTGTAGCCTATAGATATTGAATGGATGACATCACAAACGGACGTCTGTGAATGCTCTGTAGCCTATAGATATTGAATGGATGACATCACAAACGGACGTCTGTGAATGCTCTGTAGCCTATAGATATTGAATGGATGACATCACAAACGGACGTCTGTGAATGCTCTGTAGCCTATAGATATTGAATGGATGACATCACAAACGGACGTCTATGAATGCTCTGTAGCCTAGAGATATTGAATGGATGACATCACAAACGGACGTCTATGAATGCTCTGTAGCCTAGAGATATTGAATAGATGAAAATGGTCAGAAATGGAAACGGTCTGGTTTTTCTCGCGCCGTCAGGACGGTGCTGCTGCTGATCCGCATCTTCCTGGAGTACTGCCAGTGTGTGAACGACATCCCCTCCATCGCCACGGACATGCTGACGCGCCTGTCGGACCTCCTCAAGGTCAGAGGTCACAAACAGACACGACTCCTCGTCTCACTCACACCGGGCGGTGCCGGAGAGGCGTTCTACAGCGGTGTTTTAAAGGCACGCGCCGACATTACGGGGAATGCGTTAGGGATGCACCGATCCGATATTGGTATCGGTATCGGCCGCCGATATCGGTAAAATAGCTGGATCGGGTATCGGTAAAAAAAGATATATATCGGATTTTTTTTTTTTTTATATATAATAAATAAAATAAGAAATAATCATTCAGTACATTTATATCTGTGTTAATTTGTTACATTTAGTTTCACTAAGTTACTAAAGTAATGTTTTAAGTCGAGCCTGATGTTGCCTTGTTGCACAAAAGAACGATCCCAGTCTCTTCCACACAGTGACAGTGAGGCATACAGTTTATTAATTGAACGAATGAAGTTTATTTTCTGTCTTTGTTTACAACAAATCAAAAACACACTTGTGATCCTTTACAATTCTTAAAAACAAAATCTATTTGAATAAAAATTTAAAATAAATAAAAACGTGGATAAAATCTTTCTTTTTTTTTAAACTTTTTTTTAGAAAAAAATTTGGACAATGGGTATCGGATCGGTATCGGTATTGGGACTGAAAAAGTTGGATCGGTGCATCCCTAGAATACGTTTGCCGTCTTCTCCAGAGTCAGACGAGAAGATAAGACACCAATTTCCACTCCGTGCGCATTCAGTAGAAGGCTATCCGGCTGCAAGCTAGCCTAGCTTAGCACAAATGAATGGAAAGCGGATACGCACCAGCTGGTCGTTTGTGCTAAGCTAGGCTAGCTGGTCTGTATCCGCTTCCATTCCACTCCATACCAGACGAGCAGCAAATGGGAGGCTTTTAAATGTTCCTTTGATGCAGTCAGAGCTTGCTAAAGCTGCATTCTCCCACTATGCTCCCTTTTTATGGAATACGCTGCAAGTCTAGAGGCACTTCCTACTGTGAATGCTTTTAAAGGTACGCTACGACTAGCCCTTCATGAAACATGTAACTGTTTTACCTGATGCTATTGCTGATCTGATTATGCTCCTTGCCACTGCACAAATGGCCTTCTGTATTTGTATTTGAATTGTATGTTTTTTGTTTAATGCCCTTGTTTTTATGTTGAAACTTGTTGTGTGCCCTGTTGGTCAGGACTCCCTGGAAGAAGAGATCTTGTATCTCAATGGGACATTCCTGGATAAATAAAGGATAAATATAAAAAATGTATTTGTGCTAAGCTAGGCTAGCTTGCAGCAGGATGGCTTTCTATCCATGTTCACCGCCATCTCTTCTCCTGCAGCACTTCAACTCACGGAGCTGCCAGCTGGTCCTGGGGGCCGGGGCCCTGCAGGTCGTGGGCCTCAAGACCATCACCACTAAAAACCTGGGTAGGAGCTACCTCAAGCATTAGCCTAGCAGTCAAACTAGCCCAGATGTTAGCATTAGCCTAGCAGTCAAACTAGCCCAGATGTTAGCATTAGCCTAGCAGTCAAACTAGCCCAGATGTTAGCTTTAGCATTAGCCTAGCAGTCAAACTAACCCAGATGTTAGCATTATGCTACCAGTCAAACTAACCCAGACATTGTGTTTCTTCAGCATTAGCGTCCCGCTGCCTCCAGCTGGTAGTTCACTACATTCCCATCATCAGAGCACACTTTGAGACCAAGCTGCAGCCCAAACAGTACAGCGTCCTCAGGCACTTCGACCACATCACTAAGGTAACCAGCTGATAAACCACATGGTAAACCACATCACTATGGTGAAAAATAAATGCTAACTCTGTACCGTCATTCACTAGTGCGACAGTGGCTCAGGAGGTAGAGCAGGTAATCTGGAGGTGTTCCCGGTTCGATTCCCGTTCCTCCCAGGCAGCTTGTCGAAGTGTCCTTGAGCAAGACACTTAACCCCTACCTAGATGCTCCCGATGAGCAGGTTGGCACCTTGCATGGTCGCCTCCGCCATTGGTGTGTGACCCTCTTTGCGCCGCCCCTGTGCCTCAAATAGATCCGCTATCAGCTCTATCTTTAATCTTTCAAAATGTTCAGTTGCTATTGCATGCACTCATCTGTGTTTCACTACACACATGAGTGCATGCCTTCCAACTGTCAGTCTGCAACACTACTATCACCGACATCTAAGAAGGGAGTTTCAAGTTCAAGTTCAAGTTTCTTTAATAGTTGTCATACAGAAGTACAGAATACTTTCATACAAAATGCTTCTTACTGTTACGCTCCAGAGACTGTGCTAGACAAGATAGTATCAAATAACATAGTATAGCATGTAATTTAGAAGAAGAAATGAGGTCACAGTGTTACAGGAGATCCCCCCTTGAACGGCCCTTCTAAGGTTTCTCTCCTCCACACTGCCTGTGGTGCTTTTTTTCCTATTGCTAGGTTTTAGTGAGTTTTTCCTTACCTTCGCGTGGGTATGTCTGGGAGTGCTTGCATTCTTTCATTTATTTGCATTTATCTTAAATTTGTTGGACCTTATGGTGTTCTTGTTTTGTTCTTGACTTATTGTTATGTTTCTTCTTGACTTGTTTAAAGAAGACGTGTCCGGCCCATGGGGACATTGACGTGTGTTGTCGGGCCTTACAAATAAATTTGATTTGATTTTGATTTGATTTGAATGTGTGAGTGAATGGGTCAAAATGTGAGGAACAAATTGTAAAGCGCTTTGGATAAAAGCGCTATATAATAAATGCAGCCATTTACCATTCACACGTTGTGTAGTGTGTTGTCTTGACGTTGTGTAGTGTGTTGTCTTGACGTTGTGTAGTGTGTCGTCTTGACGTTGTGTAGTGTGTTGTCTTGACGTTGTGTAGTGTGTTGTCCTGACGTTGTGTAGTGTGTTGTCTTGACGTTGTGTAGTGTGTTGTCTTGACGCTGTGTAGTGTGTTGTCTTGACGTTGTGTAGTGTGTTGTCTTGACGTTGTGTAGTGTGTCGTCTTGACGTTGTGTAGTGTGTTGTCTTGACGTTGTGTAGTGTGTCGTCTTGACGTTGTGTAGTGTGTTGTCTTGACGTTGTGTAGTGTGTTGTCTTGACGTTGTGTGTTGTCTTGACGTTGTGTAGTGTGTTGTCTTGACGTTGTGTAGTGTGTTGTCCTCCTGACCTTGTGTAGTGTGTTGTCCTGCCGTTGTGTAGTGTGTTGTCTTGACGTTGTGTAGTGTGTTGTCTTGACGTTGTGTAGTGTGTTGTCTTGACGTTGTGTAGTGTGTTGTCCTGACGTTGTGTAGTGTGTTGTCTTGACGTTGTGTAGTGTGTTGTCTTGACGTTGTGTAGTGTGTTGTCTTGACGTTGTGTAGTGTGTTGTCTTGACGTTGTGTAGTGTGTTGTCCTGACGTTGTGTAGTGTGTTGTCCTGACGCTGTGTAGTGTGTTGTCTTGACGTTGTGTAGTGTGTTGTCTTGACGTTGTGTAGTGTGTTGTCTTGACGTTGTGTAGTGTGTTGTCTTGACGTTGTGTAGTGTGTTGTCTTGACGTTGTGTAGTGTGTTGTCTTGACGTTGTGTAGTGTGTTGTCCTGACGTTGTGTGTTGTCTTGACGTTGTGTAGTGTGTTGTCTTGACGTTGTGTAGTGTGTTGTCTTGACGTTGTGTAGTGTGTCGTCTTGACGTTGTGTAGTGTGTTGTCTTGACGTTGTGTAGTGTGTCGTCTTGACGTTGTGTAGTGTGTCGTCTTGACGTTGTGTAGTGTGTTGTCCTGACGTTGTGTGTTGTCTTGACGTTGTGTAGTGTGTTGTCTTGACGTTGTGTAGTGTGTTGTCCTGACGTTGTGTGTTGTCTTGACGTTGTGTAGTGTGTTGTCTTGACGTTGTGTAGTGTGTTGTCTTGACGTTGTGTAGTGTGTTGTCTTGACGTTGTGTAGTGTGTTGTCTTGACGTTGTGTAGTGTGTTGTCTTGACGTTGTGTAGTGTGTTGTCTTGACGTTGTGTAGTGTGTTGTCCTGACGTTGTGTGTTGTCTTGACGTTGTGTAGTGTGTTGTCCTGACGTTGTGTAGTGTGTTGTCCTGACGTTGTGTAGTGTGTTGTCCTGACGTTGTGTAGTGTGTTGTCTTGACGTTGTGTAGTGTGTTGTCCTGACGTTGTGTAGTGTGTTGTCTTGACGTTGTGTAGTGTGTTGTCCTGACGTTGTGTAGTGTGTTGTCTTGACGTTGTGTAGTGTGTTGTCCTGACGTTGTGTAGTGTGTTGTCTTGACGTTGTGTAGTGTGTAGGGATGTTTGATATTGGCTTTTTTACCGATATACCGATATTGTCCAACTCTTAATTTCCGATACCGATATCAACCGATACCGATATATATGCAGGGTCCCCCCCTCCAAAAAAACAGAATCATTTCAGGTAATTAACATTACATATCTCTTGTCGTGGAATTAACACAACATTATGCATACGTTTGACAATAAATAAAATAAGAATTTGTTCTGACTTGCTTGCCTGGGTAAGTAAAGGTTAAATAAATGTAAAAAAAAAAAAAAAACGATACCGATCATTTCCAATAATACATTTGAATGCCAATATTGGCCGATAATATCGGTAGGCCGATAATATCGGACATCGCTAGTAGTGTGTTGTCCTGACCTTCTGAAGGACCCGTTCCGTGTCTGTTGTTCTCACTCTCCTCTCCTCGGCAGGACTACAACGACCACATAGCGGAGATCTCTGCTAAGCTGGTGGCCATCATGGACAGCTTGTTTGAGAAGGTTTTATCAAAGGTGAGTTCAGAGTGACCTTGAGTTGAATCTGAGTTTGTCTACTGTTTACCTTTTATTCACATTTCATATTCAAATGTTTTATTGCCTCTAGTCTGTTTCTTGTCTTTGTGTCACCCTGTCTATACCTGTACTAGGGCTGTTTCCCTGAAGCCTGTTTTTGGGCTTCGAACTTTGTCAGGGTTTTTCGAACGGACGTCCGAACCTTTGTTTTTAAACATAAAAGAAAAGATTAAAAAATGTAAATGTAAAAAGAAAAATTCTCTCTTTAAAAAAAAATATCCTCAAACTAATCCTCAATTTGAATAAAGTGATTAACTCATTCAGTGCCAACCATGAGATTAGTCGGGTTAACTCGCCATGCGTTGCGTGCCAAGACCCGAGAAAACTCAAGTTTCAAGTTTCAAGTTTCAAGTTTCTTTAATAGTTGTCATACAGAAGTACAGAATACTTTTATACAAAATGCTTCTTACTGTTGCGCTCCAGAGACTGTGCAAGACAAGATAAGTATGAAATAAAATAACATAGTAAAATTAGAAGTAAAAAATGAGGTCACAGTGTTCAGTTTAGACATATGTACAATGTTCGGTGCAGAATAGACGTAGTTACCATACAATATACAATACTGTGCAGTGTACTAATATACAATACTATATAGTGCAAGGCAGAAATGGGACGAGGTGCAATTTAGGTACAATTCACAGTAGGTGTACGAGTTGTAGTGCAAATCCTTTATCAATAAATATAAAGTGTAAGTGTGTTTGTGTGATCTAAAGTGTGGAGAGTGGGTGCTGCAGTGTGTTGTTTGTTTGAGTGAGTGTGTGCGTGTGGGTGTGTGTGCTGTGTGCATTTGATGGTTGTTGCATAGTGATTATTGTTCGTTTAGCGATTATTGTTCGTTTAGCAGCCTGATGGCCTGGGGATAGAAGCTTCTTCTGAGTCTTTCTGTGCTCGCCTTAAGACTCCGGTATCGCTTGCCTGACCGCAGCAGTTCAAAGAGGCAGTTGTTCGGGTGGCTCGAGTCCTTAATAATTCTCTTAGCCTTCCCCTTGCACCGCTTGTTGTAAATGTTCTGGAGGGTGGGAAGCCCCCCTCCAATTGTGCGTTCGGCTGAACGTGTCACTCTTTGTAGTCTGCTACGGTCTTGTGCAGTGCTATTCCCAAACCAGGAGGTGATGTTGCCGGTCAGGATGCTCTATATTGTACATGAGTAGAAGTTCCTAAGGATCTTCTGACTGACTTGGAACTTCCTTAGGCGCCTGAGGAAGTAGAGGCGTTGTCGTGCCTTCTTCACAACACTGTCAATGTGTGTGGTCCATGTCAAGTCCTCGGATATGTGGGCTCCGAGGTACTTGAAACTGTTCACTCTCTCAACCGGTGCCCCGTCGATGCTGAGGGGGCTGTAGTCCTTGACCCCCGACCTCCTGAAGTCCACAATCATCTCTTTTGTTTTGCTGACATTCAGGGAGAGGCAGTTCTCCTGACACCACTGTGACAGGTTCTCTACCTCTTCCAGGTAGGCCCTTTCGTCGTTGGCAGAGATCAGGCCCACCACTACTGTGTCATCAGCAAATTTGATGATGGTGTTGTTGTTCCGCTGTGCTACGCAGTCATGTGTGTACAGGGAGTAGAGGAGGGGGCTCAGAACACAGCCCTGGGGGGCCCCTATGTTGAGCGTGATGGATGAGGAGGTGCAGTTGCCGGCTCTTACCACCTGGGGTCTGCCAGTCAGGAAGTCCAAGACCCACTGGCAGAGGTCATAGTTCAAGCCCAGGTCCCTGAACTCGGGTTGTAATCGTTATTTCTTTTATTAGGGTAACATTAGACAGTAAATTGTCATGGTCACACCATATAAACAATATAGTAGTGAAAATGGGAAGAGGGATTTCTGTTGTTAAAAGATGTGCTCATTTGTTACCACTAAATTCTATCAAACAGGTCATTCAAGCTCTGGTTTTGTCAAATCTTGACTATTGTCCTGCAGTATGGTCGAATGTAACGACGAGTAAACTGAAAAAATTACAAATGGTACAAAACAAAGCAGCACGTATAGCGCTTCGCTGTGAGTACAGAACTAATGTTGCAGCGATGCACAGTTGTTTAACTTGGTTACTTGTCAAACATAAATTACTCTGCTCACTCCTTGTATTCACTAGGAATATTTTTGTTACAAAGATCCCCTCAATTTTATATAACAATTTATCAATAAGTCTTGACAGACACAACCATTCCACCAGACATGCTTCTGCACGAGGTTTTACACTTCCAAAAGTGAGGTCGAATGCAATGAAGCGAACTGTCATGTTCCGTGGTATGCAGGAATGGAACTCTCTTCCCAGACATGTTAAGCAGGAGAATAGTAAATGCTGTTTCAAAATCTTGGTAAAACAACATTTTCAACCAAAGAAATTGACATTCCCTAATAGATAGTGTGTACGTAAATTAAAATGTATGTGTCTGATAAATAGATAGGTATATATGGATGAAAAGGCATGTGTCTGATAGGGATATATTGTTAAAATATTGTATAATTTTGTATTTTTATATTGTATTATGAATTTTATTAGGGTTTTTATTGTTTTAATTGTCTGTATGACATGTAAATGTTGTGAGTGTAGAAGGGTTTTTATTGTTGTTTTAATGGTCTGTATGTCATGTAAATGTTATGAGTGTATAAGGGTTTTTATTGTTGTTTTAATTGTCTGTATGACATGTAAATGTTGTGAGTGTATACGTCTGTAACTGTATTTTATGTGTTATGGACCCCAGGAAGAATAGCCCCAGCACTGCTGTGGCTAATGGGGATCCAAATAAACTTAAACTTAAACTTATTAGCGATATCCATACATTTTCATCCATCCAACCTGATGTTATCATTGGGGATGGGTCTGAGCTCGCAAAAGGGCAAATACCGCCGCCTATCGTCTCCCGGATGGTATTTCACATCATTGGATTGGATTGACTGGGAATGTGCATCGAAAAAATAACTCCGGTCGGCGTCTTGCTTCTCGGGCATGCAGTATCGTGTTCAAGCCCAGATTAAGTATTCAGAGGCCTCTGGGCCAGACCCTTGTGGAGGCCCCCCCCACACACACACACACGTGCACGCACGCACGCACAGTGGCGTTTTTATATGTAAAACATTGGTGGGGCAGCCACCAACCAAGGCTACATACCAGGCAAACTACAACAACAAAAAAAGCTACAAAATTACAGTAATCCTGCTACTCATGCGTTTTTAACATGTCAACAAACAGCTATCCATCGAGAGAGAAAGTATATTTTAACTATTGAAAATTTATTATATTCCCTGTCTGCCAAAGTTATTGACAGGGTACCACACAATATATCATACTTTATTGTTCAGTTATTCTGTCAGTTTCATGATGGCTTTGTTTGAAAATGTTAAATGCAGGAAAACACAACCAGAAAATTGTCATTTTGATAACTTTAATATTTCAATTTGGAAGGCGAACAAAGAAAGAACAGTTCTGCAACAGTGCAGTTTGTGACTTGCTGTTGTGACTTTTGGGTATTGCTGGTCTATAAGCAATAAAAAAAAAAGAGGAAAAAGGACTTTATTTTTCCATTGAACAAAACGTATTTTATTACAGTGCACAAACCAGTGTTGTGCTAGTTACTAGTTATATACGTGTGTTTAGATGAGGATGGCGCCATCCTCAGGATGAAAAAAACCCTGCACAAACTCATCTCTGAGGCACTGTATATTACAATTAGAATGATTTATAATTAAACTGTACAGGCTGTGTATTTCAAAATATGTGTTTAACATGGGAGTCCATTTCTGTCACTAGGTTGGTGAGAGACAAATATGCCCATCGCTTAACACTTTCTCTGCCACTCTTATGTACATCCTTATACCATCCTCTGCCAGCTCTATTTGTCTATGGAGAAGTTCCCCTTCTTTGCAGGGCTATAACTTTTTAAATTGTATTGCTAAATTGACATTACTATGGCCCATTCAACGTCAATTATCTATCGTTCAGGATGTAGGAACGTTATACTTTTTCATTCACATATTCAAATATGTTTTTATCGTTTTCTGCAGCATTCTGCAGAACGTGATTTATAGCCCTAAATGCATTATATTGATGATCAAATACAGTTTGATAGCGATCGGCGCCAGATAAGAAATTTCAAATGGACGTGCTTCTAGAAGTTACTACTTATCATCTGATGTTGACCGGATGGGGGGGGGGGGGTTGTTTATAATTCCGTGGCCAACGTTAGATGATTCATGTAGTGTGGGTGATATGATCATTAGAGCAGTTTGTATCGAACACGGTAAAAATAAACGCTGAAACTTACCCCAGTCTCCTCGGGCCGTTGGGCGATGAGCGTGGAGCAAAGATATTCCTATTATGGGATGTTGAAATATGCGATCCATCTCCAGGTTGTATAATAGTATATACGTCCAAATCATGTTGTTTATCGAGTTATTGGTAACGGATCGCTATCCATTGTGTCTAGCTCGAGTCCCGGGACCTATAGCGAGTGGTCGGACCGAATTTGGATGAGCACCAGTTTCCGTTTCCGTTTTGGCCGATCCGCCGATCGGCCACCAGATGACGCTCTTGAACCGTTGGAGAGTTGAGAGGGGATCAACAGTAGATCTCAAGTCTCCGCGGGAGAAATATGATTGCGATCACAGATTTTTGAAATATTGATCTCAATGACGTGTTACGGCGTCATTGGCAGATTAAGCATGGCGGGGAATGACGAGTAACGGCGTCCTTGGCGATTAAAATGTTAATAGTGATTTATTTTTTTTAAGAAAATATATATGGATTATTGGAATGTGAGTCAAAGATGTGACACTGAGCTACTTTCCTGGCATATACATAAAATATAGCCAACGCTATCCAATAAAAAAAAAAAAAACATCCCCCACTGTGTGTCTCTACCTCTCTGTCTACCTGTACCTACCTACACTCTCTTAGCCTTACCCCTACCTCTGGTTACCTGCTCTGCCCCTCTGCCCCTCCAGTATGAAGTCAAGGCTCCCATGCCCTCCGTCTGCTTCCGGAACGTCTGTAAGCAGATGGCGAAGATGCACGAGGCGCTCTACGAGCTGCTGCCCGAGGACCAGGCGCAGGCAAGACCCCCCCCCCCCCCCGTCCGTCCGTCCGTCATGTGTATGAGCGTTTAACCACACGCCTCCGAGGCAAATGTAGTTCTTTCCAGTGCGTCGGAATTAGGGATGGGTACCGAATTCGGTACTTTTGAGGTACGGAACCGAAACACATCGGTACTACCGAGTATCGATTCAAGTGAGATACCAAAAAAATAAATAAAAATGTACCTTTTTTCTTTTCATGTCAACGTTCACACGCACAATATATGCTTACCTAGGATTTGACTTGATTCAACAACAAAGCAGTCAGGGTGATGGCAAGCCGAAAACTGTCGAAATTGTAGTTATTTGAAATTTGGATTTTCTTTACGACTGAGGTAGGTAAATAAAATTTCTTGAGACTAAAGTACCGAAAAAATTTACCGTTTGGTACCGGTATCGATTCACAGGTACCGGTACCGTATCGGTTCAAATGTGAAAGGTACCCATCCCTAGTCGGAATACAATACCGTCTGTCGGGACAATCTTAACAATAATCAACACATTTACAAAAGTCGTCTTACATTTAGCAAAATTAGGAAACAGACGGAGGACATTTCAAAGCACTAGAAATTAGAAAACATTAGAAATCAAAATGTTGCCCTATTTCTGAATGGCGCAAAAAATTTACGGCGAAGAATCTCCCCTTGCGAGATACGGCGGCCGCCCTAGACCGTGACGGGTCACACGCGTGTAGCCTAGCGGTACAGGAATCGGAGCCTTCAAATAATGATGATGCTATATCGACGTGTCGTGCTATATCGACGTGTCGTGCTATATCGACGCTATATCGACGTGTCATGCTATATCGACGGTGTCATGCTATATCGACGGTGTCATGCTATATCGACGCTATATCGACGTGTCATGCTATATCGACGGTGTCATGCTATATCGACGTGTTATACGACGTGCTATATCGAGGGAGCGTTGGGGCCACAGCCTAATGTTTGGGGGGGGGGGGGGGGGGGGGACTCGTACCACAGTTTGGTGGCTGCAAACGCGAATGCACGGCCCCCCCTGTTTCTTTAGCCTGGACAACCAGGAGGGACTGGTCGGCAGACCTCAGAGACCGTGATGGGGTGTAGGGGGTATAGACGTCTCATGCTATATCCACTAGGGGCGTAACGGTACACAAACACTACGGTACGTACCTCTGTTTTGAAGTCAAGGTTCGGTACGGGTTTTCGGTACAGTGGGGGGAAAGTTTGGCTTTCCATGTTCCACTCACGGGTGATGTAGTGTGCAGTAACTAATTGTTCTTGTAGGGCCGTCAACGAATATTCTATATTGAAATTAATAATCGACTTGTAAATTATTTTTTAAATAATAATTATTATTATATTTGATTGTGAAAAAAAACGGCCCCTGAACATACCGTTGTATTAGTTCGGTACGGTACGGTACACACTGAAACGGTTCGGTACGGATACGTGTACCTTTACACCCCTAATACACACAGTACACACATGCATATACTGTATATTAAGTGTATATTATGTCAACGAATATTCTATATTGAAATTAATAATCCACTAATAATCGATTTTTCGAATAATAATAATTATTATTATTATATTTTATTACATGGCGTTTTAACATTCG
>NC_140171.1:3360971-3391286 GCF_963971535.1 Notolepis coatsorum
CACACAGTCACCCGTTCACTCACACAGTCACCCGTTCACTCACACGTTCACCCGTTCACTCACACATTCACCCGTTCACTCACACATTCACCCGTTCACATCACACGTTCACCCGTTCACTCACACATTCACCCGTTCACTCACACATTCACCCGTTCACTCACACACATTCACCCGTTCACTCACCCGTTCACTCACACGTTCACTCACACGTTCACCCGTTCACTCACACGTTCACCCGTTCACTCACACATTCACCCGTTCACGTCACACACCGACGGCGGAGGCGCCCCCCTGCGAGGTGCCGACCTGCTCATCGGGAGCAGCAGTTAGGGGGTTAAGTGTCTTTGCTCAGGGACACTTCGACACGCTGCCCGGGAGGAGGAGCCCGATCGAACCCGGGGAACCTTCCGATTACCAGACGACCTGCTCTACCTCCTTGAGCCACTGTTGTACCTCCCAGATGATTAGGATCCAACTCTACAGCTGTCGATACACTGTTAAAAACAGTTAAAAACAACTCTACAGCTGTCGATACACTGTTAAAACAACTCTACAAGCTGTCGATACACTGTTAAAAACAACTCTACAGCTGTCGATACACTGTTAAAAAACAACTCTACAGCTGTCGATACACTGTTAAAAAACAACTCTACAGCTGTCGATACACTGTTAAAAACAACTCTACAGCTGTCGATACACTGTTAAAAACAACTCTACAGCTGTCGATACACTGTTAAAAAACAACTCTACAGCTGTCGATACACCGTTAAAAAACAACTCTACAGCTGTCGATACACTGTTAAAAACAACTACAGCTGTCGATACACTGTTAAAAACAACTACAGCTGTCGATACACTGTTAAAAACAACTCTACAGCTGTCGATACACTGTTAAAAACAACTCTACAGCTGTCGATACACTGTTAAAAACAACTCTACAGCTGTCGATACACTGTTAAAAACAACTCTACAGCTGTCGATACACTGTTAAAAACAACTACAGCTGTCGATACACTGTTAAAAAACAACTCTACAGCTGTCGATACACTGTTAAAAACAACTCTACAGCTGTCGATACACTGTTAAAAACAACTCTACAGCTGTCGATACACTGTTAAAAAACAACTCTACAGCTGTCGATACACTGTTAAAAACAACTCTACAGCTGTCGATACACTGTTAAAAAACAACTCTACAGCTGTCGATACACTGTTAAAAACAACTCTACAGCTGTCGATACACTGTTAAAAACAACTCTACAGCTGTCGATACACTGTTAAAAAACAACTCTACAGCTGTCGATACACTGTTAAAAAACAACTCTACAGCTGTCGATACACTGTTAAAAAACAACCCTACAGCTGTCGATACACTGTTAAAAAACAACTCTACAGCTGTCGATACACTGTTAAAAACATGTAAAACCTGCGTTGTATGCTTCTTCAGTGCAAGGCTTCCTCCTGTTCGCCAGCAGGGGGCGTCGCCACCAATGGGTCTGGACGCGTCGGGCTACTGGCTCATCTCACTGTGTGCAATTCAACTATAATGATGATTTATTAACGACAAAAATCATGAAGTCATGAATTTATTTTTTATTTAATTTTTTTCTCGAGGGGATGTTGTGTATGGATCAGAAATACTGGGTAATTAATATTTTAATTGGAAGCGTTCTATATATATAGCGTGGCGTTCTGTCCTACTTGGTTGCTACGGTTCCCCCCCCTCTCCTCAGTGGACCAGGATCTCCTGGACGTTGGAACCGGAGCAGCGTTTTAACACCGGAAATAATTTGTCAGTGAACAACTACCAGATTGATAAATTCAGATGGTTAAGCATTATTTTTTGCACTGAATCTTAACACTAATTCTCCTTGGGGGGGGGGGCCCCTGTTTGGAAATGATCAAGCGTTACCCTCTGCTGCTCGGAACCAGGCCCGGTTATAAATGTGTAATAACACTTTGACATACAGGCCGGGAGGCCCGGTTATAAATGTGTAATAACACTTTGACATACGGGCCCGGTTATAAATGTGTAATAACACTTTGACATACGGGCCCGGTTATAATGTGTAATAACACTTTGACATAATCGAGACATTATCTGGTCTTAATCATGTGTTTGGAAATGTCTCTGCAAATTGCGCGCACAATGTTTTTCCACAGAGCCGTAGAGGAACGGCAAAGTGAGCCGAGCTTTTACGAAGAGTTTCAAGTGACTGGAGCTACTATCTGGCAGCATGACGAACATGATAATTGGCTGTAAACCTGTGATGGAATTGTTGTCTTACCCCCCCCCCCCCCCCCCCCCCCCCTCCGAAATTACTCCCTAATGTGTTCTTAATATGCATGAACATTAGGTTTCGTCTTTTCAACAAACAAACTAAAATGTAGCCAAGCTCCCCTACCTAAGGACTTATCGTACCCAGGTCTCTTTTAATGTTATTGTTTGAAGAACGGTCTGTCCTGGGGAGGGCTTCAGGAAGCAGGATTATCTGATTATCTTAGTTGAGGAGCGGCACCATTCCATCCAGAGTCACGGAGAGAAACCAGACGGAAGGTATATCGCTGTCGCGGAGAGAAACCAGACGGAACGTATATCGCTGTCGCGGAGAGAAACCACACGGAAGGTATATCGCTGTCGCAGAGAGAAACCAGACGGAAGGTATATCGCTGTCGCGGAGAGAAACCACACGGAAGGTATATCGCTGTCGCGGAGAGAAACCAGACGGAAGGTATATCGCTGTCGCGGAGAGAACCAGACGGAAGGTATATCGCTGTCGCGGAGAGAAACCACACGGAAGGTATATCGCTGTCGCGGAGAGAAACCAGACGGAAGGTATATCGCTGTCGCGGAGAGAAACCAGACGGAAGGTAATATTCGCTGTCGCGGAGAGAAACCACACGGAAGGTATATCGCTGTCGCGAGAGAAAACCAGACGGAAGGTATATCGCTGTCGCGGAGAGAAACCAGACGGAAGGTATATCGCTGTCGCGGGAGAGAAACCAGACGGAAGGTATGTTATCGCTGTCGTGGAGAGAAACCAGACGGAAGGTATATCGCTGTCGCGGAGAGAAACCAGACGGAAGGTATAGCGCTGTCGCGGAGAGAAACCAGACGGAAGGTATCGCTGTCCGCTGGTTTCTTTTTAAAACGTAACGTGACGGAGCGTAAACAGATGCCAACGTGTGGATCATCAAAAGTTCGTCGTCTTCAAGCGTCTGGTGGAGCCCTAACCCCTTACCTTAACCTTAAAGGGGATCGATGTAGTCGGGGTCCCCTTAGCCAAGTAACTTTACTGAGTTACTTCTGCGTTGTCTCCATTAGCTATGTTCAGCCTGGCTGGGGCTAGCCATGGTCTAGCATGGTATGGTTGGGTTTGTGTCTCCATTGTGTCTCTTGTAAACTCTCCGGTTGCTAGGCAACCTTTCAAAATTCACACCAGCAACTGTGGTCCACAAGCTAAACCATGACGATACAACAGTCGCAGCCAGGTTGTGAAAGGTGTCCACCTCAGCCGGGGTCCAGCCAGGTGTCTCCACGTTCTAAAGACAATGGAGACGCTCACTGTGTGCCAGACAGGCCACAGCACGGCTAAACCCTGGCTAGTGGAGACGAGGCCACAGCTCGGCTAAACCCTGTCTAGTGGAGACGAGGCCACAGCTCGGCTAAACCCTGGCTAGTGGAGACGAGGCCACAGCACAGCTAAACCCTGGCTAGTGGAGACGAGGCCACAGCACGGCTAAACCCTGGCTAGTGGAGACGAGGCCACAGCACGGTTAAACCCTGGCTAGTGGAGACGAGGCCACAGCACGGCTAAACCCTGGCTAGTGGAGACGAGGCCACGGCACGGCTAAACCCTGGCTAGTGGAGACAAGGCCACAGCTCGGCTAAACCCTGGCTAGTGGAGACGAGGCCACAGCTAAACCCTGGCTAGTGGAGACGAGGCCACAGCTCGGCTAAACCCTGGCTAGTGGAGACGAGGCCACAGCACGGTTAAACCCTGGCTAGTGGAGACGAGGCCACGGCACGGCTAAACCCTGGCTAGTGGAGACGAGGCCACAGTATGGCTAATCTGTAAAAACTAAACTTGAATATTTAGGTTTAGTAATGTGATTGTCATAATTATCACCAAAAATATCAAAGGTTATTCAGTGATATTTTTTGTGGAAAAGGTTAACTGTATAATCCTACTTGCTGAAACCCCCCCTGCACTGTGTGTGTGTGTGTGTCTGTGTGTGACCTCACACAAGAGGATGCGTATGTAATGAAAGAGCACCACCAAGTAACAACGCGCTGTCGTCTTCAAAAGTGCCTACTTTACTTTTGATAAATATCAAACTCCACATCTGACTCCTCTACAACAGTGTACTGTTTGTTTGAGTGCCTACTAGACCACTGTGTGTGTGCGTGTGTGTGTGTGTGTGTGTGTGTGTGTGTGACAGTGAGAGAGAGAGAGAGAGAGAGAGAGTGAATGGCCCTCATTGCTGCTCTGCACGGGGCGAGCGACAGCATATCTGACGGCGTGCCTGAGATTTGAACATGTCTTGAATCCTTTGTGAATAAATCATGGAATCTGGAGCCGTGGTCCTCGTGACTTTTGTTTTTCTTCTCAGCCGGAACTGTGTTCAGGGTTTCCCCACAGACATTGCTAAATGACATTCAAGGACTTTCTTTTTTTATAACTTTCTTTTTATTGTTTTTCACAATAAGCAAACAATCACAAACAACAAGACATAACAAAAACACAATCACACAATCCCGGGCTGCATTATTAGTGTCACTTTACAAAAATATACTTTTCACATGCTGAGTTCTCAATTCTCTTACTTTCCCTATAGGTATGGCGAATATTCTTTACAACTACATTCAAGGACTTTCAAGTACTTTCCTAAGCACTATTTTTATTAAATTTTAAAAGGGCATTTAAAAGGATACAATTCCCTTTTAAATGCTGTTTTTATTTTTTATAGAAAAGAAAATCTGATCCAATATGTGTGGCTTGAAACCTGTTTCCGACAATTTGTTACACTTTAGATATATAAATAATAATCTTGATTCAGAACAATTTTATCATGGATGAACAACTTTCAATGTGAATGGTTGAGTTGAATTTCAATGGACTTTTCAAGGAATTCCAGACCTTGACTTTATTTAGTCAAAAAGCAAGCACTTTTAACGACCTCGCTCAAGGACACTGACATGCTGGCCGGGAGGAGCGGGAATTTAACCGGGAACCTCCGGATTACCAGACGACTGCTCTACCTCCTGCGCCACTGTCGCAATACTTTTATTCCACAATTTTCTAAAAGCTCTGTGGTTGTATAAAAAAAATATATATTATTACTCTATGTACTTTTTTTTTTTTTATCTATAGCACCTTTTAAGTTCAGCAATTTTGTGTCATTTGTAAATTATTCAATTGTATTTGATCAGATGCAAAAAATATCAGCCATCAGCTGCTCATCATCTGTATTCACCATCAGTCGACCATAATACAATAATATATATAATAGTATAATGAATTGTGTCAGTGTGAACCGTTATAACAGGCTGGTCACATGTTTCCTCAAGGAGTACATCGGCAACTGACCCATCATGACTTATGTGGCAAAAAAACATGTTCACTATGAGCTACGATGTGTCACGTTCATAATTCAGTTCAGTTCAGAGTTTTTATTTGCCACATGGAATCATACAATCAGAGTTTCTTCATTACACAATCATAAATATCATTCCATGGACAAAAGGAGCAGGAAGAAGAATACATATTATAGTTACCTGCCCCTTATTCCTAAACTAACAAGTATTTACTTAATGGTCGGCGTACAACCTAATTTACACAAATAATTATTTATACCATTATACAAGAAACACACAATCCACAGTTAAACAAGAACAAATGTAATAATAATAATAATAAAGAAAAGAAAGGGGAAAAAAATATCTCACTATTCAGATCACATTTGATTTTCATACTGACTAAATATTTTTTTTTGAATTTTTTTTGAATTGATAAACACTGTTACATCCCTTAAGCTCGCTATGGAGAGAATTCCACAACTTTACACCAATAACTGAAGGACACATCTGTTTAAGTTTGGTACGTGCAAACTGATTAAAATTGTATTTTTTCTCCTACTAAACTCACTTTCTAAATGAAAAAGATTTTGTAGTTTTTCTGGCAGTGTATTATTTCTTGCCCTAAACATAATTAACATTGTTTGAAACTTAACCATGTCTTCAAGTTTAATTATTCTAGATTTAATAAATAATATATTTGTGTGTTCTCGATAACTCACTGTGTGATTCTTACAGCCCTCTTCTGTAGTATATATAATGGTTTTATATTGGTCCCATAAGTATTCCCCCATACTTCAACAAAATTCAGGCATCATAGCAGCATAGGGGGGGGGGGGGTACAGGTAGTAAAAAAAAACACAGGCAGTGTAAACAATTTGGTCAATATAATTTACTATCTAACTAGCTGAAGAAAATATTCACATTATTCACAGTGTCACATAAGGTGCAGTATGCATAAGGTAGTGTTATAATTTACTATCTACTGAGTATACATTATTCACAGTATCCACTGAAATATACATTATTCACGGTATCCACATAAGGTGCAGTAAGCCTAAGGTAGTGTAGGTTGTCCTCCTTGGGTTCCTATAAGTCCCAGGTCAATGTCTGGTAGCAGTGGAGGCTGCTAGTCGCTGCCCACTGTTGTGGAGCCTGATGGCCGCTGGTATGAAGGACTGTCCGAGGCGGTTAGTTGAGTGTCGGGGGGGGGAATGAGCCTGTGGCTGAACGAGCTTCTCATCTTGACTAGCTCGTCGTAGAGGGGGTGGTATGGGTTCTCCATGATGGCAGCCAGCTTCCTTATCATCCCCCTCTCTGCCATCACCTCACGTCTAGGTAGCTCGACTCCCACCACGGAGCTAGCCTTCCTCACCAGCTTGTTAGTGTCCCTTGAGTTGATGTAGCCTCCCCAGCATGCCACAGCATAGAAGAGGACGCTGGCCACTACAGACTGGTAAAAAGACTGCAGCAGTTTGTTGCACACATTGAAGGACCTGAGTCTCCTCAGGAAGAACAGCCTGCTCTGTCCCTTCCTGTAGAGGGCCTCTGTGTTATCCGACCAGTCCAGTTTATTGTTCAGGTGTACCCCAAGGAACTTATGAGTCCACCATCTCCACATCCACCCCTCGGATGGAGATGGGAATCGGGGGGGGGGGGGCCTCTTCTTGCCCCTCCGGAAGTCCACCACCAGCTCCTTGGTCTTACTGGTGTTGAGTTGGAGGTGGTTGCTAAGGTGAGATGAGTGAACAGTAGAGTGTTCTCATTGCCTCATACTCTAACACATCCTTTACTTTATTCATAACAAAAATTCTCTTGGACATCTTTTTTTTTTAACGTGTGCTATGTGCGATTTCCATGTTAATTTATCATCCATAATCACACCAAGAAAATGAAATTCATTAACTCTCTCTATATCAACTCCATCTATGGTCAGTAGAGTACTATATTTTCATCTAGTTTTCGATTGCCGAAAATCATAAATTTATTTTTTTTCAGATTAAGTGATACCTTATTTACATCAAACCATTTCTTTAGCTTTGTCATTTCATACACAATATATTCAGCTAGTTCCTTTAAATTATTTCCAGAGCAAAAAAAATTGGTATCATCAGCAAATAATACATAATCTATTCTGTTTAATTATAAATATTCTTAGGCTTTAAGTAAAGATTTGCAGAAAATGTTAAAGGAACATGCCAACATTGTGGTGCTTACCGTCTTCTGCAGAGTCAGACAAGAAGATAGATACCAACATTATGCTGCTTACTGTCTTCTGCAGAGTCAGACAAGAAGATAGATACCAACATTATGCTGCTTACTGTCTTCCGCAGAGTCAGACGAGAAGATAGATACCAACATTATGCTGCTTACTGTCTTCTCCAGAGTCAGACAAGATAGATACCAACATTATGCTGCTTACTGTCTTCTGCAGAGTCAGACGAGAAGATAGATACCAACATTATGCTGCTTACTGTCTTCTGCAGAGTCAGACGAGAAGATAGATACCAACATTATGCTGCTTACTGTCTTCTCCAGAGTCAGACCAGAAGATAGATACCAACATTATACTGCTTACTGTCTTCTGCAGAGTCAGACGAGAAGATAGATACCAACATTATGCTGCTTACTGTCTTCTCCAGAGTCAGACAAGAAGATAGATACCAACATTATGCTGCTTACTGTCTTCTGCAGAGTCAGACCAGAAGATAGATACCAACATTATGCTGCTTACCGTCTTCCCCAGAGTCGGACAAGAAGATAGATACCAACATTATGCTGCTTACCGTCTTCTGCAGAGTCAGACGAGAAGATAGATACCAACATTATGCTGCGTACTGTCTTCTGCAGAGTCAGACAAGAAGATAGATACCAACATTATGCTGCTTACTGTCTTCTGCAGAGTCAGCCCCCAACTCCCATCATCATCCAGGGGCTGGAGGTGGAAATGGTGGATAACTATAAATTCCTGGGTGTTCTCATGAACAATAAACTGAACTGGACACCGAGGCCCTCTACAGGAAGGGACAGAGCAGACTGTTCTTCCTGAGAGGGCTCAGGTCTTTTAATGTCTGCAGCAAACTGCTGCAGATGTTCTACCAGTCTGTGGTTGCTGGTGCCCTCTTCTTCGCTGTGGTATGCTGGTGGGGGCAACACCAACACAGACAAAATACATTTAACAGTCATTTAGCTGACGCTTTTATCCAGAGCGACTTACAAGTTCTGTACGACAAGACAGCAAGAAGGGTACAACTCTATCAGCTGAGTAACAATGTTCATCAAAGTGTTGCGTGTTACAGTGTAGGTTAGTTTATTAGGACAAGTGCATGACAGTAAGGTTAGTCAGGGTTCGATTTTTAATTTATATTATCATTTCAGATAATGGTTGAAGAAGTGAGTCTTTAGTCGACCGCGAAAGATTGGACGGGATTCGGCTGTCCTAACTGGGATGGGTAGTTCATTCCAAAATAAACATTCCAAAATAAACAAACTGGTCAAGAAAGCAAGCTCTGGTGGGACCGGACCTGGACCGCCTGGAGGTGGTGGCAGAGGGGAGGACGAGGAGGAAGCTGTACGCTATCCTTGAGAACCCCTGCCACACCCTCCATGATGAGCTGACCGCAATGCGGTCCACGTTTAGCCACAGACTTATCCCCCCCCCCCCCGGACATACCACAAATCGCTTCGGCCAGTCCTTTGTGCCGGTGGCAATCAGGCTCCACAACCAGGCAGGGCCAGGACGGGCCAACTGCCGTGGACTGGAGGAGCTGGGTTGTGGACTGTAACCAATTCATTTAATTATTTAATATAACGATTGGACTTGTTTCTTTTCTTTTATTCACCACTTTTAGCTCTTTTTTAGCCCTATGTATTTGTCCATCTTGTTTTTAACACACACTATTATGTGTATGTTATGTATTAACTGTTTCCATTAACTGTTTTTAAATTGCTGTTATGCTGTGATGGACATCTGAATCTCCCCTCGGGGATAAATAAAGGTTTTCAATTCAATTCAATTAAAAGATAGATACCAATTTCCTCTCTGTGCTTCAGTAGAAGGCTATCCGGCTGCAAGCTACTGTAGCCTAGCTTAGCGCTAATGACTAGAAGTGGATACGTGAGGTGTTTTTGGCCAACAGCTGGGCTAGCTTTCCACTCGTGTGCGCTAAGCTCGGCTAGCTTGCAGCCGGATAGCTTTCTACTGAACGCACAGAGAGTAAATTGGTATCTATCTTCCTGTCTGACTCTGGAGAAGACAGTATAAGCACCATAATGTTAATGTGTTCCTTTATTATATATATACCTTCACATACCTGGGAAGCATCGTGGGGAAGGACGGAGGCAGCGACAAAGACATCAAAGCAAGAATAGGGAAGGCAAGAACGGCATTTTTAATACTGAAGCAAACATGGAATTCAAACCACAAAGACCAAACTCCGCATCTTCAACACCAATGTCAAATCAGTTCTATTATACGGAGCAGAAACATGGAGAACCACAAAAGCAACCTCAAACAAACTGCAAACCTTCATAAACAGATGCTTACGACACATCCTGGGAATCTACTGGCCAAACACCATCACAAACGAACAGCTCTGGCAAACCACTCAACAAGAACCACTTGAAACCCTAATCAAACGCAGGAAATGGGGCTGGATTGGACACACCCTGAGAAAACCATCCTCCAACACAACCAGGCGGGCCTTAACCTGGAACCCACAGGGGAAGAGAAAGCCAGGAAGACCCAGAAACAGCTGGAGAAGGTCTGTCGAGGCGGATCTCAAGGAAGAAAGATCATCATGGAAGGAAGCAGAGAAAATCGCCCGACACCGAACCAGCTGGAGAGAGTTCACGAACTACCAATGCTCCCCAAAGAGCAAAAAGGGTTTAAGTACGTTTATTATATATTATTAAGTACCTCGGCATGACCACTTAGACAAAAAGCAAACGGCACATAGAAGAGAATCCATATTGCACTTTTATTGAACGGAAGATCATCCAACGTAACATTGTCCCAGACTTGAGAGGACCGTGAGGGTTGTAACAGCAAGTGCTTCTAGTAAGGCTGCTCCATGTGCTGCTCCATGATGCTGCATCATGATGCATTTAATCATAGTGCTGCTCCATGATGCATTTAATCATAGTGCTGCATCATGATGCATTTAACCACAGTGCTGCTCCATGATGCATTTAACCACAGTGCTGCTCCATGATGCATTTAACCACAGTGCTGCTCCATGATGCATTTAACCACAGTGCTGCTCCATGATGCATTTAACCACAGTGCTGCTCCATGATGCATTTAACCACAGTGCTGCTCCATGATGCATTTAACCACAGTGCTGCATCATGATGCATTTAATCATAGTGCTGCATCATGATGCATTTAATCATAGTGCTGCATCATGATGCATTTAATCATAGTGCTGCATCATGATGCATTTAATCATAGTGCTGCTTCATACAATAGCGTCCAGCTGCAGCACTGGATCGATCCCCTCACTAGACGCTGTGGCAGCCACAGGAAAGTACGGACGTTTCTCTTAAGGGTTAGGTTTAGGCCCTCATCTAAGAGAGGTTGAGGTTAGAGTGACCGTCAGGGCTGGTAATCCTTCCTGCAACAAAGCAACATAGGCCCTCAAGCATAGAGGTTAGGGAAGTATTTTACTGTACCCATTCTGCAATCTGTTAATAAAGTTTCCAATCAGCGCTCGCTCTCTGTGGTAGAGAAACTTCCGCACTCTCCGCCAATCAGCGCTAACTTCCGTACTCTCCACCAATCAGCGCTAACTTCCGTACTCTCCACCAATCGGCGCTAACTTCCGTACTCTCCGCCAATCAGCGTGCGCGCTCTCTGTGGCTGCCACAGCGTCTAGTGAGGGGATCGCTCCGGAGCTGCAGCTGGACGCTACTCGCTTCATGATGCATTTAACCACATGTGCTGCACAGTGCGTCTAACCACAGAACGGGTCACTACTGCAATACATCTGAAAAAACACATTGAAAGCCTACCAGTGGGTGAGATGGCTCCATCTGTTGCAACACAAAGTAGCTTGTTTAAAAAAAAAAAAAAAAAAAAAAAAAAAAAATAGCTAAAGTACCTCCATTTCAACATGAAGTTAATATAATTCATATTCTGTCACCCCCCCCCCCCCCCACTGGCAGAATCCCACCCGTTTTGTGAATTCAATAGTTTTTAAGACTCGATATGAGCTTACAAATACTTGCTAAAATGTTTTTTTCTCATGGTTATTCTTAAACGGTGTATGAACAATAGCTTCAAGGTGAGTAAAGTTCAAAGACGCCGCCTCGTGTATCTGAATCATTTGAAAGCGTAACAACCGTATCATTTCATTATAGGCATGATATTATAGGGGATGATGATGATGACAATTAGGGGTGGAACGATGCATCGATTCTAATGTGACTATTCAACCGCATCGATTTGAAAATGTTAGAATCGAAATAAAAAAGATTTAATATATTGTTTTTATTGACCTATAGTCCATTCATGCTGAGTGAATCAGTTCCCCCAGCCACATTTGTGTATACATTTTTTTTGGTGGGGGGGGGGGGGGATTAACTGATATAAAATGTATCGAATGGAATCGTGGTCAAAATGAAGAGATTTCATGATGCATTGAATCGTTGCCTGGAGAATCGTAATCTGATCGCTGCGGCGGGGGGTCGAATCGTTACGTATCCCCTAATAACAAATACAAACTGACGACCGCGTCTGTGTAACACTGCAGTCCTGCCACCATCCACCGGGGGGAAAGAGAGAGAGAGAGAGAGAGAGACCACGTCCTCCCCTGGGCCTGAAGGCGACTCGCCCCCCCCCCGGAGCCTCAGTGGTCCAGGATGCGCAGGTTTCCCGACACGATCTTGTTCTCCAGCAGCGTGCCGGGCGGGATGTCGATCCGGTCTCCGTGATTGGCTATGATGATGACCGTTCCCTGTCGAGAATAGAATGAATGAATGAGTGAATGAATGAAAACTTTATTTAAAGGGGAACTATCTTATAAATGGCCTTTTTGAGTGTTTAGCATTGTTTCCTAGCTATGTGAACTTATATTAATATGATCTATGTCTCAAAATTCTCATATTGGCGCATTCTTCCAATTCTCCTCTCACAATATTCACCCTCACTGAACTGAGTCATTTGAAAATGTGCCCTATATGTGATGTCATATAGTCACTGCTGCATGTTAATGTGCCAGGAGAACCAGAACGCGCAGTGGTTTAGGAGCCCAGGCTCAAAACAGCTCGAGATCTTGAGGTAGAAAAATGCTGTTTTTGAGGACTTGATTAGAAATACAAAACAATGAATAAAAAAAATATATATATATTACAGAGGTGTTCCATAGACTCACAGGAATTGTGTAAAAGTGCCCAAATAGTGAAAGAAATAGTAAAATAGTTCCCCTTTAACAGATTGCAGAATGGGTACAATATACAGTACGGCTCAATACACACAATGGACCTGTCTCAAAACCCTGCCCTCTTTTCTTGATCCTCCAATCACAGCTGTCGCTTACCTCAGTCAGAGGTAAGCGACAGCTGTGATTGGAGGATCAAGAAAAGGGGCAGGGTTTGAGACAGGTCTATTGTTAAGGGGGATGCAGACCAGAGAAAGACTTTCGTCGTGTTTACATCAGGGTCCCCCCCATTTTCAATTCATAGTGACATTTATGACATGCACAACATACATGACATTTATGACATAGGGACATATAGGTATTTAGTACTGATACATTTGTGACATATGATATGCAAATATACAGTACTGTTACCCAGAGATCCTAACAGAGAATATATACATATGATGGGGAGGAGACTGTACATTAGGAGGGGGGGGGGGGGGGGGGGAGAGGGATCCAATCAGATACAACATTGCACACGCAGAGAGTTCTGTCACTTAAGTAAAAGTCTAAATACCCAGATAAATGAGTACTCTGGCAAACGTCCTCCATTCAAATTCTACTCAAGTAAAAGTAGAGAAGTATTTGCTATTGAGTGTAATTGAGTATCTAAAGTAAAAGTATGCGTTCTACATGATGTTTGTGTCTCAGTGCTTGGCAGCGTTCAACCCTCGATCCATTGACCTCTAAAGGTCATGTTAAAGTGGCGTGTGGTCCAGTTGTGCTGCTCTGATTACATTTTTTTTTTTTTTTTTTTTTATCTTTTTCCGATTTTTCTCCCATCCCACTGTTTTAGTCGTTATGCCAATTCCCAACCCCCTTCCTGGTTGTTGCGCACTCCCCCCTACTGTTGGTCCGGGAGGCCGGAGACTGTCACATGCTTTCCTCCGACGCATGTGCAGCCAGCTGGCAGCCAGCCTGGCCGCGCAGATTCTCACCGGGGAGAGTGTAACGTGTGGGAGGTCACACTACCTCCCTCCAGATCCTACCCTCGCTGTGCAGGCGCCCCGACCGAACTGTTGGGGTCGCTGTCCACAACGCCCAGGACCCACCCATCAGCTTTCTCACCCCTAACACTGCCAATTGTGTTAGTATGAACGACCAGCCTAGCTGATAGCAACGCCGAGAGCTGGATTCGAACCCAGCGTCTCCAGCGTTGATGGCGAGCGCCTTGCCCACTACACCACCTAGCCGCCCAAAGGTTATGTTAAAGTGGCGTGTGGTCCAGTTGTGCTGCTCTGATTAAAGGTTATGTTAAAGTGGTGTTTGGTCCAGTTATGCTGCTCTTATTAAAGGTTATGTTAAAGTGGTATGTGGTCCAGTTGTGCTGCTCTTATTAAAGGTGATGTTAAAGTGGCGTGTGGTCCAGTTGTGCTGCTCTGATTAAAGGTGATGTTAAAGTGGTGTGTGGTCCAGTTGTGCTGCTCTGATTAAAGGTGATGTTAAAGTGGTGTGTGGTCCAGTTATGCTGCTCTGATTAAAGGTGATGTTAAAGTGGTGTGTGGTCCAGTTGTGCTGCTCTGATTAAAGGTGATGTTAAAGTGGTGTTTGGTCCAGTTGTGCTGCTCTGATTAAAGGTGATGTTAAAGTGGTGTTTGGTCCAGTTATGCTGCTCTGATTAACACATCCAGTGCCATTCAGCAGAGGGCGCTGTGGGCCGTGAGTGCCAGCGCTCTGTTCAATGGAGATAAATGCCGGTGTTTGCAGTGCTAAACCTATATTAAATATTATAGCTGGATCTAATAACACAGTCGATTGTCAGTGAGTTTCTTCCGGTCAACATGCAAAAAAAACAGATAATTTTTTCATCCATACATTTCCGTTTTATACCGTGGTGAATATGAGTATAGTTTTAGAGTGATTCTGTGTAAACCCGGGAAACGACGCCAAACAGCATTTTACTGCATTTCATTATAAATCGTGCCATTTCTCGCCTGGATCAATAATCAATCTAAAATTAACGCTAGATTATCGGTATTATGTTTCATCATGCATGCATGCATGAAAGGGGGGGGGGGGGGGGGGTCGTTTTTCTATGCTTCGATCGCCACCAACGGGACACGGCCCACACACACACACCGCAGACACACACTCCGTGTAGTCCTTACCTTGTCTATGATGTACTGCAAAAAGAATAATCCAATTATCTGATCGCCATTCCAAATACTGATCACGATCGTGTGTCCAACGTTATCCAGCATTGCACGTGAACGGGGAGGCGGGGACCCTCGTCGATGCCATCCCTATGAGCGCTTGTCTTGCCGGAGTGTTTAGACCCCGCCCCCATTCCGCAGCTCGGCCCAGAAAACAAACCACATCGTTTCAAATGGAGTGCAATAGCGGCCGCAAGGCGTTAGGCGGCGGTATTGGCCGTTTGCGATCTCAGACCCATTCAGGACAGCCTGCACAAGGTGCCTCGATGGATTATGAATGGCAATAAAGATAAAAAGACCGGGCTAAAGTTGGTATAGTCAGGGGATAATGTAAAATATGTGCCGATTACCGTACTTTTTGCACTATAAGCCGCACCTGACTATAAGCCGCAGCAGCTAAATTGAATGATGTGTACATATATAAGCCGCACTGGACTATAAGCCGCAGGTTTTTTTTTTTTTTTTTTTTTTTTTTTTTAAATCTTTTTCCTCCGATTTTCTCCCATCCCAATGTTAGTCGTTATGCCAATTCCCAATCCCCTTCCTGGTCGCTGCGCACTTACCCCCCACAGTCGGTCTGGGAGAGTGGAGGCTATCACGTGCTTCCTCCGACACACGTCTAGCCAATCAACCGCTTCTTTTCACCTGGCAGCGCGGACTCTCACTGAGAGCGTGTAACGTGTGGAAGGATCACACTACCCCCCTTAGATCCTATCCGCGCTGAGCAGGCGCCCCGACCGAACTGTAGGAGTCGCTGTTTACAACGACCCGGACCCACCCCGCCAGCTTCTCCCACCCTCTAATACAGCCAATTGTATTAGTGTGAACGGCCAGCCAAGCTGGTGACAACCCCGGAGCTGTGAGCTGGATTCGAACAGGCGAATCCAGCGTCTCCGGTGTTGGTGACGAACGCAATCTCCGCTACGCCACCTGACCGCCCAAGCCGCAGGTGTTTTAATGTTTAATTACCATATGTAATTAGCATTGGGACACAATGCTGTCGGACAAATAACAAGAATTAACTCATTTACAAGTTGTATTAAGTTTAGCAAATAAGGGAACAGATGAATAACATTTCAATGCAGTCAAAAAAGCAATATTTCGATTTTTACATTTTCGGGTTTGGTCACGTCGAGTCACGTATAAGTTATATAAGCCGCAGGGTCGAAAAATGGGGGGGGGAGGAAGGCGCGGCTTATAGTCCGAAAATTACGGTAGTACAAAAAGAGAGGCGATCGCTCTTTCAAGGCCGTGGCCCCCAAACTGTGGAACCAGCTACGCCTGGAGATCCGATCTGCCCCCTCGCTGGAGACATTTAACCCTCTTTCACTGCCACAAGACAGCCGGGTTAACCCTTTCACTGTGACAATACAGAAGGTTAGCCCTTTACTATCACACAACCGACGGCGATGCTGCATCATTAGCTCCGCAGAGCTAATGATGCTAATGATGGAGCATCGCCGTCGGTTGTGTGATGGTAAAGGGTTAACCTTCTGTCGTGTGGCAGTGAAAGGGTTAAGGCCCGTCTACAAACCCACTTTTACTCCCTAGCCTTCGATAAACCCAGATTCTCCCCCACCCTGACTCACACACTCCCATGCAAGTGTACCCTGCCCCCTCCCCCTTGTATCTCTGTCCCCTGTGTGCTATACTGTACCTTGTGCTCCTCTGTCCCCTGTGTGCTATACTGTACCTTGTGCTCCTCTGTCCCCTGTGTGCTATACTGTACCTTGTGCTCCTCTGTCCCCTGTGTGCTATACTGTACCTTGTGCTCCTCTGTCCCCTGTGTGCTATACTGTACCTTGTGCTCCTCTGTCCCCTGTGTGCTATACTGTACCTTGTGCTCCCCTATCCGCGTGTTGGCTTACTGTTGTCCTAATCTCTGAATGTACTGTCTTGTCCTGCTGTGTATTTTATATTATGACATTTTATGCTTCGACTGTACAGCACGTTGGTTGGCTCTTGAGTTTTTAAACGTGCTTTATAAATAAATGACTTGACTTGATTAGTAAACCGGCTCAATCTGGTATGGTCAGGGGGGATAATGTAAAATATGTGCCGATTAGTAAACCGGCTCAATCTGGTATGGTCAGGGGGGGATCATGTAAGATATGTGCCGATTTGTAAACCGGCTCAATCTGGTATGGTCAGGGGGGGGATCATGTAAGATATGTGCCGATTAGTAAACCGGCTCAATCTGGTATGGTCAGGGGGGGATCATGTAAGATATGTGCCGATTTGTAAACCGGCTCAATCTGGTATGGTCAGGGGGGGATCATGTAAGATATGTGCCGATTAGTAAACCGGCTCAATCTGGTATGGTCAGGGGGGGGATCATGTAAGATATGTGCCGATTAGTAAACCGGCTCAATCTGGTATGGTCAGGGGGGGATCATGTAAGATATGTGCCGATTTGTAAACCGGCTCAATCTGGTATGGTCACTGCCCTTGGAGGCTGAGGAACCGACCTTTAGACTGACGTTCTTCCCGAAGGTGACGTCTCCAGACACCGTGAGATGATCCAGCTCCAACATGTCTGGAATGCTCTCGAACCTCGTCAGGAAGTCCTGGACCTGCAGCACAAACCAGTTAACCAATCACAGTCACTACGGGCAGGGGCGTAGCTGTAGATTCTGGGCCCCAAGAAAGAATGTATTTGTAGGCCCCCAGTGAATGCGAGCACGCGAGCAAAAACATTTTTTGGCCATTTATTTATTGATGAAAACGCATAATATGGTTTTTACCTATACATTCGGATCAGCAGTTCAGCATTGATTGATTGAATTGATTGAAAAGTTTATTAACAGATTGCAGAATGGGTACAGTACAGTACAGCTCAGTACATACAATTGTTAAGGGGATGCAGACCAGAGAAAGACTTTAGTCTTGTTTACATCAGGGTCCCCCATTTTCAATTCATCATAACATATATGACATACATGACATACAGATAGACAGTACTGCTACATCTATACATTTATGACATATCAGATTTGCAAATACAGTACTGTTTGTGATACAAAAGTGTCCAGAAAAAGAGTGTATATACATTTGGCGTAGAAACTGTACATTGGAGGAGGTTGGGTGGGTAGGGTGGGGTTGGGTGGGTGGGTGAGGGCTGTACATTGGAGGTGGGGGGGGTTGGGTAGGGGACACACACACATTTTACACTGTACATTGGAATACTGACAAAGCCTTACTTGGTCATTTACTGTACAACTAGTTAGGACATTTGTAGGGGCCAGTTTCGAATTGCAGTCTCACGTAGGTGTTTTTTGAGAGTGTTTTTGAAAGTGGGTAGTGATTCACATTCCTTTACAGCTTTATGTAGGGCGTTCCACATTGATGTGGCATAATTGCGAAACGTGTTTAGTCCCTTGTTTGAGCCGAATCTGGGTTTTACATGATTTGTGGAGCTCCCTCTGGTGTTGTGATCGTGGTATTCACTGACCTTTGGGAAGTATTTTGACATGTACATGGGTACCTTGGTCGCGTAGTGTATCTTGTAGACCAGGCCCATTGCAAGTTGCTGTACTCTGTCGTCTACTCTAAGCCATCCTAGGTTGTCAAAGTGGGCAGGGGTGAGGGGGGTTCTAGGAGTCAGGTCAAGCAGTAGTCTGACTAGCTTGTTTTGAGATGTTTGTAATTTGTTTTTTAGTGCCTTTGAGGTGCTTTGGTACCATGAGGTGCAAGCATAGTCGTAGTACCCTTGAATGAGTGCTCCTGCCAGAGTCTTCAGGGTATTCTTGTTTACCAGAGAGGAACACCTGCACTGTTGGTGGGTGAGCCTAGTAAAGGATGTCGCATTGCGTTCATTTCAATGAATGGACCAATGCAATAGTCTACCAAAGCCCCCCTCTCTCTATATATATCTCACACACACACACACAACACTTCAGAAACAAACATAGTATCAATGAGAGCATCAATAAATACACCTGAGTGTCTTTAGTTAAAAATAAAATAAAAATTGTTGGGCCCCCCCCCCCCCCCCCAGTGCTGGGCCCTTGGAATCATCCTAAGCTACCCCCCCCCCCCCCCCCAGCTACGCCCCTGACTACGGGTAACGTCTCGTCTCGGTCTGTGCTGAACCCATCATCATCCCGCTATAGGGAGGTGTAGTCTGACGTCACTTTGGACCGGCCGCGAGGTCCACCCGCATAGGATTTATCATCGGGGGAAATGGATTATCGGGCTATTGTAACAACAATCTGCCTCATGAACATTGGCAAGCTTTCCATTTGTGCACAAAATGAGTTCCTTTCTATCGCTAACATTATTGTTTAAGCATTTTGGTTGAAATCAACGATTTGACGATTTTCTTTTTACGATTAATTGCGAATATTTTCATTTTGAGCTATAGATTGTGGATGAATACGCACAGAAAGGTACACCGTGCAAATGTTCATGCTTTATTCATTTTAAACGAGCCGATTTAGAAATGGGGAAATACATTGCGTTGGACAGAGGTGGAACACGAAAAACAGCAATGACATAACCACTACACCTCCCTATAGACCAGGAAGTAACCACTACACCTCCCTATAGACCAGGAAGTAACCACTACACCTCCCTATAGACCAGGAAGTAACCACTACACCTCCCTATAGACCAGGAAGTAACCACTACACCTCCCTATAGACCAGGAAGTAACCACTACACCTCCCTATAGACCAGGAAGTAACCACTACACCTCCCTATAGACCAGGAAGTAACCACTACACCTCCCTATAGACCAGGAAGTAACCACTACACCTCCCTATAGGGGAAAAACACTTTGGCTTGTTTGTATTTCTTTAAACCAATCACAATCATCCTGGGCAGCGCTAAGGTTAGTTTTAACTATGATTATATTTAGTGCTCTCACCACTATCTGAGTTATAGTTAGTTATACAGTAGTTAGAGTTGAGGTTAGTTTTAACTATGATTATAGTTAGTGCTGCCATATGACTGCCATACACTGGCACACGTCACACTACACAATGACTACCATACACTGGCACCCGGCACACGTCACACTACACAATGACTACCATACACTGGCACCAGGCACACGTCACACTACACAATGACTACCATACACTGGCACCAGGCACACGTCACACTACACAATGACTACCATACACTGGCACCAGGCACACGTCACACTACACAATGACTACCATACACTGGCACCAGGCACACGTCACACTACACAATGACTACCATACACTGGCACCAGGCACACGTCACACTACACAATGGCTACCATACACTGGCACCAGGCACACGTCACAATGGCTGAACGGCTCAGGAGACAGGGTTGATATCATGGGGGGGGGGGGGGGAGGGGTGATTAGGTGGCCTTGACCCTTGATGTCAGAGATTGTTTACATATTTTAACCGAGATCAGGCTGCTTTACAATGACCTGCTGTGGGAATCTAACCCTGGCAGCGTTAGTGCCTTGCTCAACCCACTGAGATACAGGATCATATACATCTACAACCAGCCCATCATTAACGTATATATATATTTACCATATATATATTTATCCACATCCGTCAGTATATGCCTGCATATAATCCTTTTTACATATCTGTATATACTATACTATATCTATATCTGTACATATCCTTACTAGTTACGCTGCTGGCCAGTATAACTTACTACCATAGTGTCTTTATATCACTGTTGTAACTGAGGGGTACAATTCCCTGACTGTATTGATAAGTATGGTATCATTAAACCACTACCGCTTTATGTACTTTAACTACTGGCCATACAGTACACGATATCTAAATATGATGAACACTTTCCCACCATGAAACCAGGTCCACACAAAGGTAATAATCAAATATTTAATATATAGCAAAGGGTACATATAACATTCACTATTACGTTTATGATTTGAATGCTCTTGTAAGGCAAATGAGTACTCGTAGGCAAATCAACACTGAATGTCCAATCTCTGGTTACGCAGGAAGCAAGTATACAACCTGGCTCTTAGGGAATTATAACGATGGCACACTTAATGATTATAGCTGGATATACTGTAGGGGTCCTCCCGGTTGTAGGCCGGTAGGGGGGGTAGGAGAGCCGTCGGCCGTATCCCGTCTGGTCAACGATGTCTAGGGAGACTTCACGTACAGAAGACAGTGCAGTAGAATCTTGATCCACAGATGAATACACCTTGGCTCTCTTGTAGGCTGTAGCTGTAGCTGTAGCTCCACAGTGAAGAAGAAGCGAGGCGACCTCAGTCTGGTCTGAGCGCCGTCTCACCTTGACTCCTTTCGGGGTAGATCCAACACTCACCGGTGTTGGCGATTATCCGCTCCACAAATCAAAGTACCAAAGCAAATATATATTCCATGCCGCATAGGGCTCAGCAGTCGTCGGGTAGGTAATCCAATGTACAGGTCCACTCGGTCCTCGCCTAGAACTCCTCGGATGAAAGCACCACGTGTGGTCTGCCCAACCTGGTTAAGACTCTAGATAACACGAGGAAGCGACGGGGATGCTGCTCACTTTAGAACTCTAACCGCACGATGCACCATACATAATAGACTATTATTACTTAATAGAAATACGGTGCCAAACTCTGGCAATTCAGCTATTAATTCACACGAGGTCTCAATGCTATTCTAAGGCCAAACAGGCCATACTACACCGCACGTGGTATCGTGGGGTGAGGCTTCACGTTCTGTTACTAGAAGGGTAAAGGACTAAGGGATAAGAGGACTTCTACATTTCTTGCGCCATATTTATATGCACGGTGAACAAATAGTGCCACTCTCTTTTCGGTAGCCGTATTCCTGCGCAGAGCCGGGGCTAGTAGGGACATGTTTCGTCGGTACCATTGAACTTGGCTCCAAGGGGCTTGTCCCTGGCGCCAGGTCCTTGTCCAATAAGAGAATGAACTATTATGGGCTATAGTAGAATAAAGGAATATTCCGTGTATATGTACAAGGAATATACAAGGGATATCAAACGATATACAAATACTATTCAATATATATCCATAAATAAATATATATATTCGGTTTAATCTGATCCTTCACAACAACTGTACATATTAATACTACAACTCTGTACATACACCTGATTAGCACTGATTACTCAGTTCAGTAGTACTAATTTATATATTTTATACCCAGTTTAATCACCTGTACATTGTATGTTGCTGTTGCACTTTACTGTGACCTTTGCACTGTGGTTGGATGCCAGACTTATTTTCGTTGTACTGTACTTGTGCTGTACTTGTGCCACACGAGCACAACAACACATCTGAATGTACTGTGTGACGACCCTCCCCCACCTTGTGTTGGCCAGCTGGCAGAGCAGAGCTGGGGGAGGCTCGTCAAGCTAATTGGGGCACACCTGGTGTGTCGGAGAGAGGCTGCCTCTGATCTCATGAATGAATGAAAACTGTATTTAACAGATTGCAGAATGGGTACAATACAGTACGGCTCAATACACACAATTGTTAAGGGGATGCAGAGACCAGAGAAAGACTTTCGTCTTGTTTACATCAGGGTCCTTTTCATTTTCAATTCATAGTGGCGAACTCCCCACATATTTGGTTTGGTTGATTCTTTGGTTGTTGCTTTTGTTTTACACTTTCAACACTCATGCTGCACATACACTACATCCACACCCTGCACACACACTGATACTCATATATATTGGCTGCTGACTAGTCTAGTTTAAATAAATCTTTAGTTTTTTCTTAAATTGTGCCCGTGTCTCCGCATTCTTGTTGCGAGCTTGAGCCAGTTCGTAACAAGTGGGGGGCTCGTTCAAAAGAATAAATCCAGTATAAAAAGATAATATGATAATAATTTTTGGACCCTAAAATTGTTTGTAAAACATTGTTTTTGTCTTCAGCATTTGGTTCATATTCTTCCATTCTACTGACACACATCTTTTTATTTTTATTCATTTGAATGTTTTTCTTGTTTTAAACCTTTTTATTCTATTTTTAATTTAGTTTTCCTTCTGCTGGTGAAGCACCTTGAGAGCTCACGGAGTTTAAAGTGTGCTATATAAATTAAATCTATTATTATTATTAGGGCTGTCAGTTTATCGCGTTAATTAGATTAATTAATTACACAGCAAATTATCGCATTATGAAAATTAACTCTGAATTTATTTAAAAAAAATTATTTTTTTATTTAAATATTTTTAAATCTCATTCATTCCATAAGAACGTAGAATACACATTTACAGATTTTTTTTTAATATTGTCCATTTGCATGTTCTTGGTATCTGATTGTAGGGACATCTATGGATCTCAGGGAATGTATTCCCAGTGTCAGAAATACTGTGTCTGTTACTAGGCTTGAGTCAATTGTAATGAACCAAATGAGAAAATCAATAAAAAAATATGTATCTTTGACTGTGAATAACACCATGCTCAAATTGACCAGACCTGAAAAATCTAAGCAAATGAATAAATGGAAGGTGATTAAACAGAAGGTTTTGTAGATACAGTACTGAATTCTGCCATCCGGACACATGCCATTTGAAATATGATTATAGAATATAGAATATCAGGCCTAAAATGGTTATGTGATTAATTAGATTAATTAATTACAAATCCTGTAATTAATTAGATAATTTTTTTAGCACTAATTATTATTATTATTATTATTATTATTATTATTATTATTACTACTGTGACCAGGAGCACGGAGGCCTGGTTCTCTTGAGGCGCACCTTGGTGAAGGAGCTGCCCAGCTTGACGTGAGGCGTGCTGGGGAACTCCCTCCGCCTGCTCATGGTCAGCGAGCCGGCCTCCAGGCTGTACAGGTTGGACATCACCAGCAGCAGGTCGGAGGTCGTCTTGACGGGCAGGAAGCGGCTGCGCGGGACGTTGACGCCCAGGGCGTTGTCGAAGCTCCGGATGGCCGCGCCCACGGCCGTCTCCAACTGGATGACGTTCAGCCCTCCGTCCAGGTGCTGGTGGTGGTGGTGGTGGTGGGACATTGGGAACACAGAGACACCGTTATACTAGGGCTTCTAGTGGGTCATAAAGACACCACACACTTCCAGTGGGTCATAAAGACACAGACACACTTCTAGTGAGTCATAAAGACACCACCACACACTTCTAGAGGGTCATAAAGACACCACCACACACTTCTAGAGGGTCATAAAGACACCACCACACACTTCTAGAGGGTCATAAAGACACCACCACACACTTCTAGTGGGTCATAAAGACACCACCACACACTCCTAGTGGCTCATAAAGACACCACACACTTCTAGAGGGTCATAAAGACACCACCACACACTTCTAGAGGGTCATAAAGACACCACACACTTCTAGAGGGTCATAAAGACACCACACACTTCTAGTGGCTCATAAAGACACCACACACTTCTAGAGGGTCATAAAGACACCACACACTTCTAGAGGGTCATAAAGACACCACACACTTCTAGTGGGTCATAAAGACACCACACACACTTCTAGTGGGTCATAAAGACACCACCACACACTTCTAGTGGGTCATAAAGACACCAACACACACTTCTAGAGGGTCATAAAGACACACACACACTTCTAGTGGGTCATAAAGACACCACACACACTTCTAGTGGGTCATAAAGACACCACACACACTTCTAGAGGGTCATAAAGACACCACCACACACTTCTAGAGGGTCATAAAGACACACACACACTTCTAGTGAGTCATAAAGACACCACACACTTCTAGAGGGTCATAAAGACACTACACACACTTCTAGAGGGTCATAAAGACACACACACACTTCCAGTGGGTCATAAAGACACCACACACTTCTAGAGGGTCATAAAGACACTACACACACTTCTAGAGGGTCATAAAGACACCACCACACACTTCTAGAGGGTCATAAAGACACTACACACTTCTAGTAGCTCATAAAGACAACACACACTTCTAGTGGGTCATAAAGACACTACACACTTCTAGTAGCTCATAAAGACACCACACACTTCTAGTGAGTCATAAAGACACCACCACACACTTCTAGAGGGTCATAAAGACACCACACACTTCTAGAGGGTCATAAAGACACAGACACACTTCTAGTGGCTCATAAAGACACCACACACTTCTAGAGGGTCATAAAGACACAGACACACTTCTAGTGGTCATAAAGACACCACCACACACTTCTAGTGGGTCATAAAGACACCACACACTTCTAGAGGGTCATAAAGACACAGACACACTTCTAGTGGTCATAAAGACACCACCACACACTTCTAGTGAGTCATAAAGACACCACCACACACTTCTAGAGGGTCATAAAGACACAGACACACTTCTAGTGGCTCATAAAGACACCACACACTTCTAGAGGGTCATAAAGACACAGACACACTTCTAGTGGCTCATAAAGACACCACACACTTCTAGTGGGTCATAAAGATACTACACACTTCTAGTAGCTCATAAAGACACCACCACACACTTCTAGTGGGTCATAAAGACACCAACACACACTTCTAGTGAGTCATAAAGACACCACCACACACTTCTAGTGAGTCATAAAGACACCACCACACACTTCTAGTGGGTCATAAAGACACAGACACACTTCTAGTGGGTCATAAAGACACCACCACACACTTCTAGAGGGTCATAAAGACACAGACACACTTCTAGTGGGTCATAAAGACACCACCACACACTTCTAGTGGGTCATAAAGACACAGACACACTTCTAGTGAGTCATAAAGACACCACCACACACTTCTAGAGGGTCATAAAGACACAGACACACTTCTAGTGGGTCATAAAGACACCACCACACACTTCTAGTGGGTCATAAAGACACAGACACACTTCTAGTGAGTCATAAAGACACCACACACACTTCTAGTGGGTCATAAAGACACCACCACACACTTCTAGAGGCTCATAAAGACACCACCACACACTTCTAGAGGGTCATAAAGACACCACCACACACTACTAGTGGGTCATAAAGACACCAACACACACTTCTAGAGGGTCATAAAGACACCAACACACACTTCTAGAGGGTCATAAAGACACTACACACACTCCGCGCTCACCTTGGGGTTGACGATGATCTCCAGGTCCATGGCGTTGTTCTCGTGGAGCCTCTTGATGGCCGGCAGGGAGATCCACAGGTTGTTGGTGTTGAAGATCTTGAACTTGGTGACGGACTTGAACTCGTCCACGTGGTCCTTGGGCACCTGGGCGATCTCCAGCAGCGACAGGTGGTCGTTGTACTGGATCAGTGTGCCACCCTGCAGACGGGGGGGGGGGGGCGTTCATCATCAGTACCCATCATACTGGTCCCAGATGTCAGGCTGATAATACCAAGACGCCGGGGTGTGTTGGTATCGGACTGTTAAAGGAACAACGGCAACATAATGGGCAAACGTCTTCTCCAGAGTCGGAGAAGATCGATAGATACCAATGTCCTCTCTGTGCGTTCAGTAGAAAGCTACTGTTATCCGACTGCAAGTTAGCCTAGCTTAGCACAAATGAGTGGAAGCGGATATGGACCAGCTGGCCTAGCTGTTGGGACAAAAGCACCTCTTTGAGTTTTAAGCTAGGCTAATGGTCCTTATCCGCTTCCATTCATTAGTGCTAAGCTGGGCTAGCTTGCAGCCCAATATCCTTCTACTGGAGCTAGCCTACTGTAGCTTAAAACTGTGAGTGAGGTGTTTTGGTTGATCCTCCAATCACAACCATTGCTTTCTTCGGTCAAGCTAAGAGAGGGCGGGAGCTTGGGATCTGTCAATTACTCATAGATACACACTACTATATTATAGACTAGGCTGAGCCCAAACGTTCGAACCTTCGTTCGTTACGTTGGCATTCGAATTCTAAATCAACATTCGATTTTTTTTATTTTTTATAAAAATAAAAATAAAAGAAAAGAATTTATATTTTGTTCTATTAATTCTGTTTAAACCAATGGGGTTTTTCTTCACAGTTGCAGATAAAGATTAGGCTACACTAATATTATAGTATTAAAAGAAACTGATGAGTTATATTCATTAAAGAAAGTTGATTTAATTGATTTATTTGGGCTGGGGCTTCTCCCTGGGCTGGGTCTGGGGCTGGAAAGTTGATTTAATAAAAAAAAAAAAAATACTAATTTAATCAGATGAATCACTTTATTCAAATTGAGGATTTAGTTAAAAAAATAATAATAATAATATATATTTTTAATTAAAAACGAGGGTTCGGGGCGGTCAGGTGGCGTTGCGTTCGTCACCAACACGGGAGACGCTGGATTCGCCTGTTCGAATCCAGCTCACAGCTCCGGCGTTGTCACCAGCTTGGCTGGCCGTTCACACTAATACAATTGGCTGTATCAGAGGGTGGGAGAAGCTGGCGGGGTGGGTCCGGGTCGTAGCGACTCCTACAGTTCGGTCGGGGCGCCTGCTCAGCGCGGATAGGATCTAAGGGCGGTAGTGTGATCCTTCCACACGTTACACCCTCTCAGTGAGAGAGAGTCCGCGCTGCCAGGTGAAAAGAAGCGGTTGATTGGCTGGACGTGTGTCGGAGGAAGCACGTGGTAGCCTCCACTCTCCCAGACCGACTGTGGGGGGTAAGTGCGCAGCGACCAGGAAGGGGATTGGGAATTGGCATAACGACTAACATTGGGATGGGAGAAAAATCTGAGGAAAATGGAAACAAAAAAAAAATAAAAATAAGTTCGAATCCCAAAAACAGCCTTATTATAGACCCTTTTTTTTTTGGTTAACGTCATCTTATAGGCAAAAAGACTGCTTCCAAAACCAAACCACATCTTTTGGGAAGAGACTCCAGGGCTGAACTCTCCTAAACGTATCGGCACAGCCTACAACATTACTATTACCCCTGATCCTCGCTGTTCTGTGTTCCTCTTCAGCCTCTTCCCTCTAAAATATCACATCCTGTTGTCGCCTTCTCCACTTTACTGGCAAGGCGACTTATTCTCTTTAAATGGAAACACAACCAACCTCCATCTCACATCCCACCGTAAAGGTCCAACCCCCCCCCCCCCCCCCTAATAGACAGTCTCCTCCCCACCGTATGTATATCTTTTTTTCCCCACCCACCCACCCACCTCCTAATGTACAGTCTCCTCCCTATCATATGTATATAATCTGTTAGGATCTCTGGGTAACAGTAGTGTATATTTGCATATCATATATGTCACAAATGTAACAGTACTATATACCTGTATGTCATGTATGTCCCCATCCCCATGTCATAAATGTCATGATGTCATGTATGTTGTGTATGTCATAAATGTCACTATGAATTGAAAATGGGGGACCCTGATGTAAACAAGACAAACGTCTTTCTCTGGTCTGCATCCCCTTAACAATTGTGTGTATTGAGCCGTACTGTATTGTACCCATTCTGCAATCTGTTAAATAAAGTTTTCATTCATTCATTCATTTCACAATAGGTGGGTTAAGGAATTACTATTATCCATAAATGTTGAAAAATTCAGATTCTCACTCAAAGGCCCTAATGGTTCCCTTAACACCTTTGAGAAGACCTGGAGACCCCTTTTAAAGCACATAGAATCCTTGACATCCCTGCCTAACTGTGATGATTGAGCCTCCACCACCCCCCCCCCCCCCTTCCCTCTGTTTTTTCCCCTATTTTTTGTATTAATCTTTTTGTATTATATCGCTCTCCGTGGGTGGGAAGGGGCGGGGATAGGAACGGGAAATGGGGGGGGGGGGGGGGAGGAAGATGTATAATTTGTATAACTATCTGTACTATCAAGGCGGTCAGGTGGCGTAGCGGAGATTGCGCTCGTCACCAATGCAAGAGGCTGCGGTCTCGACTCCCGGAGTCAGCATTGCCTGCGGCTTGGGCCGATCGTCATACTAACTCGTTTGGCTGGGTTAGGGGGAGGGAAGTCGTGGGTGGGGATCTGGCGTTGTGGACAGCGACGCCTACAGGTCAGGTCTGGGCGCTTGCTCAGCGGAGGCAGGACTTGAGGAAGGCAGCGTGACCTGCCACGCGTTACGCTTCACCAATGAGAGTCCTCGCTGCCACGTGAAAAAAGAGTCACTGGCTGTCGCCGCACGTGTTGGAGGAAGCGTGCGGATGACTTCAGGGTCAACAACCAGGCAGGAGAGGGGGGGGGGGGGGGAGAATTGGCACAACGACTAAATTGGGAGGGGGAGAAAAACAGAGAAAAAAATCGGAGAAAGAGAGGATTAAAAAATAAAAATAAAAACTATCTGTACTATCTGAGACACCAGGGCTCCAGGGTTGGACGGACGGGATCGTCGGACATCGCGTCTATTCCTCCAGAGACAGGGCTGTACGCTAAGCTAAAAATTTAGGGGCACAGAATCTTTTTTAGGGTACTTTTTTTTTTTTTCTTTTTTTTTTAACAATTTTACCATTATTGTGCAAATATGTTCCTTTTATTTAACATTTAAGTGCTTTTGTTTTCAGGTTTGTATCTTTTATAATGAACCAACTGAAGTATTACCACAGCTGCAAACATTTCTTCTTTCATTGATAACAGTGTATTAACAGTGTTCATTAGGGATGGGTTAGGATCGTTAGGATTTTATCGATACTACTACTCTTATCGATTCGATACTGCTTAACGGTTCTGGGATGTCTGACTATTTCTGGGATGTCTGACTATTTCCCTATGCCTTGTTTGGTGCGAGTTCAGCTGACACTGTTGACATGCCCACTACGGCGCTCTCTCACACACACGCACACACACACGCACACGCACACGCACGCACACACACACACACACACACACACACACACACACACACGCACGCACGCACGCACACGCACACACACACTGCTCCGGTCATGCATCCACAGACTCAACTCATGGAAAATATATCATCAGGCTATTGTTCTAAACGTATCTCTACTAATAAAATGGAGTATTGAACCCGTTTTAACAGCTGGGTATTGGGTGGGACATTCTGATTTTAAGAACTTTCTAATCAAATAGAAAGTCCCAAAATAGTTAATTTATCTGACTGCTTGTATTAATTGATCAAAAAGTAGCCATGTGCAGTAATATAGTTATATAAAAGAATAATAAAGCAATGTCGATTATGTTCTTAATAAAAAAATTAAAATCTTGCAAAATAATCAAAAAGAACCGATAAGAGTATCGGAAAAAACAATATACCTAATTCATTTTACACCAT
>NC_140171.1:3393986-3503889 GCF_963971535.1 Notolepis coatsorum
AAGGTGTTGAGGACAGAGAGAGACAACAAGGTGATGAGGACAGAGAGAGACAACAAGGTGATGAGGACAGAGAGAGACAACAAGGTGATGAGGACAGAGAGACAACAAGGTGTTGAGGACAGAGAGAGACAACAAGGTGTTGAGGACAGAGAGAGACAACAAGGTGTTGAGGACAGAGAGAGACAACAAGGTGTTGAGGACAGAGAGACAACAAGGTGTTGAGGACAGAGAGAGACAACAAGGTGATGAGGACAGAGAGAGAGACAACAAGGTGTTGAGGACAGAGAGACAACAAGGTGTTGAGGACAGAGAGAGACAACAAGGTGTTGAGGACAGAGAGACAACAAGGTGATGAGGACAGAGAGAAACAACAAGGTGTTGAGGACAGAGAGAGACAACAAGGTGTTGAGGACAGAGAGAGACAACAAGGTGTTGAGGACAGAGAGACAACAAGGTGTTGAGGACAGAGAGAGACAACAAGGTGTTGAGGACAGAGAGAGACAACAAGGTGATGAGGACAGAGAGAGACAACAAGGTGATGAGGACAGAGAGAGACAACAAGGTGTTGAGGACAGAGAGACAACAAGGTGTTGAGGACAGAGAGAGACAACAAGGTGATGAGGACAGAGAGAGACAACAAGGTGATGAGGACAGAGAGACAACAAGGTGTTGAGGACAGAGAGACAACAAGGTGTTGAGGACAGAGAGACAACAAGGTGTTGAGGACAGAGAGAGACAACAAGGTGTTGAGGACAGAGAGAGACAACAAGGTGTTGAGGACAGAGAGACAACAAGGTGTTGAGGACAGAGAGACAACAAGGTGTTGAGGACAGAGAGACAACAAGGTGTTGAGGACAGAGAGAGACAACAAGGTGTTGAGGACACAGAGAGACAACAAGGTGATGAGGACAGAGAGAGACAACAAGGTGATGAGGACAGAGAGAGACAACAAGGTGTTGAGGACAGAACCAGACCTGACAGAACCAGACCTGACAGAACCAGACCTGACAGAACCAGACCTCTACCTGCCTGACGGTGATGATGACAGAACCAGACCTCTACCTGCCTGACGGTGATGATGACAGAACCAGACCTGACAGAACCAGACCTCTACCTGCCTGACGGTGATGATGACAGAACCAGACCTCTACCTGTCTGACGGTGATGATGACAGAACCAGACCTGACAGAACCAGACCTCTACCTGCCTGACGGTGATGATGACAGAACCAGACCTCTACCTGTCTGACGGTGATGATGACAGAACCAGACCTGACAGAACCAGACCTCTACCTGTCTGACGGTGATGATGACAGAACCAGACCTGACAGAACCAGACCTCTACCTGTCTGACGGTGATGATGACAGAACCAGACCTCTAGCTGCCTGACGGTGATGATGACAGAACCAGACCTGACAGAACCAGACCTCTACCTGCCTGACGGTGATGATGACAGAACCAGACCTGACAGAACCAGACCTCTACCTGCCTGACGGTGATGATGACAGAACCAGACCTGACAGAATCAGACCTCTACCTGTCTGACGGTGATGATGACAGAACCAGACCTCTAGCTGCCTGACGGTGATGATGACAGAACCAGACCTGACAGAACCAGACCTGACAGAACCAGACCTGACAGAACCAGACCTCTAGCTGCCTGACGGTGATGATGACAGAACCAGACCTGACAGAACCAGACCTCTACCTGCCTGACGGTGATGATGACAGAACCAGACCTGACAGAACCAGACCTCTACCTGTCTGACGGTGATGATGACAGAACCAGACCTCTACCTACCTGACGGTGATGACAGAACCAGACCTGACAGAACCAGACCTCTAGCTGCCTGACGGTGATGATGACAGAACCAGACCTGACAGAACCAGACCTCTAGCTGCCTGACGGTGATGATGACAGAACCAGACCTCTACCTACCTGACGGTGATGACAGAACCAGACCTGACAGAACCAGACCTCTAGCTGCCTGACGGTGATGACAGAACCAGACCTCTACCTACCTGACGGTGATGACAGAACCAGACCTGACAGAACCAGACCTCTAGCTGCCTGACGGTGGTGATGACAGAACCAGACCTCTACCTGCCTGACGGTGATGATGACAGAACCAGACCTGACAGAACCAGACCTCTACCTGCCTGACGGTGATGATGACAGAACCAGACCTGACAGAACCAGACCTCTAGCTGCCTGACGGTGATGATGACAGAACCAGACCTGACAGAACCAGACCTCTACCCGCCTGACGGTGATGATGACAGAACCAGACCTGACAGAACCAGACCTCTACCCGCCTGACGGTGATGATGACAGAACCAGACCTGACAGAACCAGACCTCTACCCGCCTGACGGTGATGATGACAGAACCAGACCTGACAGAACCAGACCTCTAGCTGCCTGACGGTGATGATGACAGAACCAGACCTGACAGAACCAGACCTCTACCTGTCTGACGATGGTGATGACAGAACCAGACCTGACAGAACCAGACCTCTACCTGCCTGACGGTGGTGATGACAGAACCAGACCTGACAGAACCAGACCTCTACCCGCCTGACGGTGATGATGACAGAACCAGACCTGACAGAACCAGACCTCTAGCTGCCTGACGGTGATGATGACAGAACCAGACCTGACAGAACCAGACCTCTACCTGCCTGACGGTGATGACAGAACCAGACCTGACAGAACCAGACCTGACAGAACCAGACCTCTACCTGCCTAACGGCGGTGATGACAGAACCAGACCTGACAGAACCAGACCTCTACCTGCCTGACGGTGATGATGACAGAACCAGACCTGACAGAACCAGACCTCTACCCGCCTGACGGTGATGATGACAGAACCAGACCTGACAGAACCAGACCTCTACCTGCCTGACGGTGATGATGACAGAACCAGACCTGACAGAACCAGACCTCTACCTGCCTGACGGTGATGACAGAACCAGACCTGACAGAACCAGACCTCTAGCTGTCTGACGGTGGTGATGACAGAACCAGACCTCTAGCTGCCTGACGGTGATGATGACAGAACCAGACCTGACAGAACCAGACCTCTACCTGCCTGACGGTGATGATGACAGAACCAGACCTGACAGAACCAGACCTCTACCTGTCTGACGGTGATGATGACAGAACCAGACCTGACAGAACCAGACCTGACAGAACCAGACCTGACAGAACCAGACCTCTACCTGTCTGACGGTGATGATGACAGAACCAGACCTGACAGAACCAGACCTCTAGCTGCCTGACGGTGATGATGACAGAACCAGACCTGACAGAACCAGACCTCTAGCTGTCTGACGGTGGTGATGACAGAACCAGACCTCTACCTGCCTGACGGTGATGATGACAGAACCAGACCTGACAGAACCAGACCTCTACCTGCCTGACGGTGATGATGACAGAACCAGACCTGACAGAACCAGACCTCTACCTGTCTGACGGTGGTGATGACAGAACCAGACCTGACAGAACCAGACCTCTACCTGTCTGACGGTGGTGATGACAGAACCAGACCTGACAGAACCAGACCTCTACCTGCCTGACGGTGATGATAGAACCAGGGATGTCCGATATTATCTGCGGATATTGGCATTAAAATGCAATATCGGAAATGATCAGTATCTGTTAAAAAACAATTTTTTTTTTTTTTTTTTTTTTTTTTACATCTATTTAACCTTTATTTACCCAGGCAAGCAAGTAAGAACAAATTCTTATTTCATTTATTGTCAAAAGTATGCATAATGTTGCGTTAATTCCACGACAAGAGATATGTAATGTTAATTACCTGAAATTATTCAGGGTTTTTTTAGGGGGGGGGGGGGGGGGGGACCCCGCATATATCGGTATCGGTTGATATATCGGTATCGGAAATTAAGAGTTGGGACAATATCGGTATATCGGATATCGGGTAAAAAAAAAAGCCAACATGGAACATCCCTGGTTAGAACCAGTCCTGTACCTCTATCTGCTTGACGGTGAGGTCCAGGAAGGTGTTCTCGTTGCGGACGCTGATCAGGCTCTTGGGGCCCTTGCAGCCCATGCTGGTGCCCAGACCCCCGTTGAGCTTCACCACCACCAGCTTGTTGAGGCTGTCGGCGATGCTGTCCGGGAGCCCCTGGGCTCGGATCTGCTCGTACGGATGGATCTGACGGGAGACATGGGAATAAAGAATACAAAGTTGAATTCAATCATCATATTATTATAATAATAATAATAATAATAATAATAACTTTTCCGAAGAATTATATTGCTAGGGGAAATAGCTCGGGCCCAACAACATACAGTATTATGTATGTTAACTAGTGCCGTCAATCGATTAACATATTTAATCTGATTATTCGCATGATTGTCCATAGTTAACTCGCGATTAATCGCAAATTAATCGCATTTTTTTTTTTTATAAATTTTTTATCAACCTTAAGCGGATCTTTTTCAAGTTCCAAGTTTTAATATTCTTATCAACATGAGTCAACAAATGCTTGCTTTATGCAGCCATTTAACACAAAAGGATGACCCTCATGCATTGCAAAATTGCATCAAATTCAAAACAGAGTGATGCACAAAATAACTTAAAAGAAAATAATAATTTAAAACAATGAATAAAGTGTGCATGAAATAATAGGGGAAAGAAAATGTTAGGAACTTGTTACATTCACCCACACAAGGGCTGAGTAATCACACACCCCCCCTCTCTCTCTCTCTCTCACACACACTCTCCCAGCTCTCTTTCTCTCTTGCCCCTTCCTCATCTGTCTCACCCCCCTCTCTCTCTATATCTCTCACACACACACACACACACACACACACACACACACACACACACACTTTCAGAAACAAACATAGTATCAATGAGAGCATCAATAATACACCCGAGTGAAGTCTAGTAAAAAATAATAATAATAATAATTTTATTTTAAAGTTAATCGTGAGTTAAAAGAAATAGTGGCGTTAATAGAATCGAGCGTTAACGCGTTAATACCGCGCTAACTTTGACAGCCTTAATGTTAACACATTCAGCGCCGGAGCTATATGGCGAATATAGGTCTAGATGGCCACCGCTTTAATCAATGGGAGGACGGGGAGATTTGCGAGTGCTTAAAATATATCTTAAATTATGGCTATGGGTCTAATACACCCGTTGCTTATCAATGACTTGCTTGCAGTCGACATGTACAAAACTAGGGAACCGTACAAAACCCAACGGGAACCGGTTCCTAATTGTCCGATTCCTGGAATCGCATGCCTCCGTGACTATCGATTCCTCTTATCGCTGCCAGGTTTTTCTGACAGTTGCGCATTTCAAAACAATAACGTTAGCGCCACGCATGTAGCCATGGCAGACTATTTGATTCCTTAAGGGCTCGAAATTGCCTGGGTTTTGGTCATATGCTCCCAAGATGCTCCCGCTGTTTGACTGTTTCTAAGTGCAGTGATTGAAAACTACTCGAATGCTTTAGAACCGAGTCATTCATTTAATTCGGGGCAACCTAACAGCCACGGAGCTAACGCTAGCTAATCAAGCTCATACAGACACACAGAGAGAGATAACAGCTGACAGCAGGTAGTACAGGTACAAATACAAAAAAAAGAGGTGGGGGCTGTTGTGTAAACCTTGTACTCTTTAGTTCACATATAATAAGAGACAGAGGGTTGACTGTTTACTAGTAGGTAAGTCAGGAAGTACCGTGCAACATACAAACATGTCCGTGTAGCAACACAAGCCAATACCTTACAGGACAGGGGCGAGCGGGGACCGGGGAGGGAGCTCTGTGTGTGTGTGTGTGTGTGTGTGTGTGTGTGTGTGTAAATAGAAAAGTGCAGAAAACCCAGAAGTGAAGTGAAGTCTAGAAGTGATTGAACACTACACCAAAAACCCAGGTCTAGAAGTGATTGAACACTACACCAAATGCCCATCGTAAAAAGTAGTTTATGGGAGCACTGGGATCACAGGACAGGGCTGTACCGGATACTCGAAGCTTCGATCATAACGTTGACATTCTAATTCTAAATCAACATTAGAATATTAAAAAAAATATATAATAATAATAATAATAATAACAATAACAATAACAATAACAATAACAATAATAATAATAATAATAATAATAATAATAATAATAATAATAATAATAATAATAATAATAATAATAATAATAATAATAATAATAATAATAATAATAATGTGGATGATAAGTGAAGGTTGGGGTAGTGGATGATAAGTGAAGGTTGGGTAGTGGATGAGGAAGTGAAGGTTGGGTAGTGGATGATAAGTGAAGGTTGGGTAGTGGATGATAAGTGAAGGTTGGGTAGTGGATGATAAGTGAAGGCTGGGTAGTGGATGATAAGTGAAGGCTGGGTAGTGGATGATAAGTGAAGGTTGGGTGGTGGATGATAAGTGAAGGCTGGGTAGTGGATGATAAGTGAAGGTTGGGTAGTGGATGAGGAAGTGAAGGTTGGGGTAGTGGATGATAAGTGAAGGTTGGGTAGTGGATGAGGAAGTGAAGGTTGGGGTAGTGGATGATAAGTGAAGGTTGGGGTAGTGGATGATAAGTGAAGGTTGGGTAGTGGATGATAAGTGAAGGTTGGGTAGTGGATGATAAGTGAAGGTTGGGGTAGTGGATGATAAGTGAAGGTTGGGTAGTGGATGATAAGTGAAGGTTGGGTAGTGGATGATAAGTGAAGGCTGGGTAGTGGATGATAAGTGAAGGTTGGGTAGTGGATGATAAGTGAATGTTGGGTAGTGGATGAGGAAGTGAAGGTTGGGTAGTGGATGAGGAAGTGAAGGTTGGGTAGTGGATGAGGAAGTGAAGGTTGGGTGGTGGATGATAAGTGAACAGTTTTAGACACTAAAAGGTCTCCAGAGAAGAGAGACAGGAACACACTCTGGCCTTTTAACACCCACCACCACATGTGACAGAGGACAAAAAGGACAGTCGTATTTATGGACTGTGTGTGTGTGTGTCTGTGTGTGTGTGTGCGTGTGTGTGCGCGCTGGCGACTGTGCGTCACATCCGAGACCTTAAAACTTCAATTACCACAATCTTTCCAACCACACATGACCTTTGACCTCTCAGCTCACAGTGCAGCAGAGAGAGTCTCCCTCTCCCTCTCTCTCCCTCTCTCTCTCAGAGGGGCGTACGCTTCTCTGATTTCAACAAGAGGAACAGACACTCGGGGATCTCCCTAAACGACGCTGTAGGGGGCTCAGCGTCACTATGGCAACGCGCCACAGCGCCACCTTCTGTTTTAATTTTTTTTTTTTATTTATTTATTTATTTTAAATTGCAGTGAAAGCTGTGGGCTGAGAAACAGACGCATCATTGTCTAATAATACATGATGCTCGGTCCTCTGTGCGTGTGCGTGTGTGTGTGTGTGTTCGCGCTCAACGTTAAACTATTGTGACTTATTTGGAAACGTACCATTTGCTATTTTATTGAAATTATCTTTTTAAGTTGCAGGAAATTACAGCAAATGCCTTGCTTTATTGTAAATGTTGTCTGCGGACAGCCGCCCCCTAGTGGAGACTCGTCTTGTGTGAATGTCGTAGTAAAACTATGTGGAACCCTCTTCCTCCTCCTCCTCCTCGTCCCACTGGACTTCGCACCGGCTGCTTTTTGGACACCGAGTGCAGAACAGATTATTACACAACATGGTAAATACTAGCAACGAGCTCTCAGCCTCTCGCACACCATCGTTAACCTTCAAAGAGAGAGGAAGACAGAAGATAGATCCCTCCTAGTTACACACAGTCCTCATATCCCTCCTAGTTACACACAGTCCTCATATCCCTCCTAGTTACACACAGTCCTCATATCCCTCCTAGTTACACACACGGTCCTCATATCCCTCCTAGTTACACACAGTCCTTATATCCCTCCTAGTTACACACACAGTCCTCATATCCCTCCTAGTTACACACAGTCCTCATATCCCTCCTAGTTACACACAGTCCTTATATCCCTCCTAGTTACACACACAGTCCTCATATCCCTCCTAGTTACACACAGTCCTCATATCCCTCCTAGTTACACACACGGTCCTCATATCCCTCCTAGTTACACAGTCCTTATATCCCTCCTAGTTACACACAGTCCTCATATCCCTCCTAGTTACACACAGTCCTCATATCCCTCCTAGTTACACACAGTCCTCATATCCCTCCTAGTTACACACAGTCCTTATATCCCTCCTAGTTACACACACAGTCCTCATATCCCTCCTAGTTACACACAGTCCTCATATCCCTCCTAGTTACACACAGTCCTCATATCCCTCCTAGTTACACACAGTCCTCATATTCCTCCTAGTTACACACAGTCCTCATATCCATCATAGTTACACACAGTCCTCATATTCCTCCTAGTTACACACAGTCCTGATATCCATCATAGTTACACACAGTCCTGATATCCCTCCTAGTTACACACAGTCCTCATATCCCTCCTAGTTACACACAGTCCTCATATCCCTCCTAGTTACACACACAGTCCTCATATCCCTCCTAGTTACACACACAGTCCTCATATCCCTCCTAGTTACACACAGTCCTCATATCCCTCCTAGTTACACACACACAGTCCTCATATCCCTCCTAGTTACACACAGTCCTCATATCCCTCCTAGTTACACACAGTCCTCATATCCCTCCTAGTTACACACAGTCCTCATATCCCTCCTAGTTACACACACAGTCCTCATATCCCTCCTAGTTACACACAGTCCTCATATCCCTCCTAGTTACACACAGTCCTGATATTCCTCCTAGTTACACAGTCCTCATATCCCTCCTAGTTACACACAGTCCTCATATCCCTCCTAGTTACACATAAAGTCCTCATATTCCTCCTAGTTACACACAGTCCTCATATCCCTCCTAGTTACACACAGTCCTCATATCCCTCCTAGTTACACACAGTCCTGATATCTCTCCTAGTTACACACAGTCCTCATATCCCTCCTAGTTACACAGTCCTCATATCCCTCCTAGTTACACACAGTCCTCATATCCCTCCTAGTTACACACAGTCCTCATATCCCTCCTAGTTACACACAGTCCTCATATTCCTCCTAGTTACACACAGTCCTCATATCCCTCCTAGTTACACACAGTCCTCATATCCTTCCTAGTTACACACAGTCCTCATATCCTTCCTAGTTACACACAGTCCTCATATCCCTCCTAGTTACACACAGTCCTCATATCCCTCCTAGTTACACACGGTCCTCATATCCCTCCTAGTTACACACGGTCCTCATATCCCTCCTAGTTACACACAGTTCTCATATCCCTCCTAGTTACACACAGTCCTCATATCCCTCCTAGTTACACACAGTCCTCATATCCCTCCTAGTTACACACAGTCCTCATATCCCTCCTAGTTACACACAGTCCTCATATCCCTCCTAGTTACACACAGTCCTCATATCCCTCCTAGTTACACACACAGTCCTCATATCCCTCCTAGTTACACACAGTCCTCATATCCCTCCTAGTTACACACAGTCCTCATATCCCTCCTAGTTACACACAGTCCTCATATCCCTCCTAGTTACACACAGTCCTCATATCCCTCCTAGTTACACACACGGTCCTCATATCCCTCCTAGTTACACAGTCCTTATATCCCTCCTAGTTACACACAGTCCTCATATCCCTCCTAGTTACACACAGTCCTCATATCCCTCCTAGTTACACACAGTCCTCATATCCCTCCTAGTTACACACAGTCCTTATATCCCTCCTAGTTACACACAGTCCTCATATCCCTCCTAGTTACACATACAGTCCTCATATCCCTCCTAGTTACACACAGTCCTCATATCCCTCCTAGTTACACACACAGTCCTCATATCCCTCCTAGTTACACAGTCCTTATATCCCTCCTAGTTACACACAGTCCTCATATCCCTCCTAGTTACACACAGTCCTCATATCCCTCCTAGTTACACACAGTCCTCATATCCCTCCTAGTTACACACAGTCCTTATATCCCTCCTAGTTACACACACAGTCCTCATATCCCTCCTAGTTACACACAGTCCTCATATCCCTCCTAGTTACACACAGTCCTCATATCCCTCCTAGTTACACACAGTCCTCATATTCCTCCTAGTTACACACAGTCCTCATATCCATCATAGTTACACACAGTCCTCATATTCCTCCTAGTTACACACAGTCCTGATATCCATCATAGTTACACACAGTCCTGATATCCCTCCTAGTTACACACAGTCCTCATATCCCTCCTAGTTACACACAGTCCTCATATCCCTCCTAGTTACACACACGGTCCTCATATCCCTCCTAGTTACACACACAGTCCTCATATCCCTCCTAGTTACACACAGTCCTCATATCCCTCCTAGTTACACACACACAGTCCTCATATCCCTCCTAGTTACACACAGTCCTCATATCCCTCCTAGTTACACACAGTCCTCATATCCCTCCTAGTTACACACAGTCCTCATATCCCTCCTAGTTACACACACAGTCCTCATATCCCTCCTAGTTACACACAGTCCTCATATCCCTCCTAGTTACACACAGTCCTGATATTCCTCCTAGTTACACAGTCCTCATATCCCTCCTAGTTACACACAGTCCTCATATCCCTCCTAGTTACACATAAAGTCCTCATATTCCTCCTAGTTACACACAGTCCTCATATCCCTCCTAGTTACACACAGTCCTCATATCCCTCCTAGTTACACACAGTCCTGATATCTCTCCTAGTTACACACAGTCCTCATATCCCTCCTAGTTACACAGTCCTCATATCCCTCCTAGTTACACACAGTCCTCATATCCCTCCTAGTTACACACAGTCCTCATATCCCTCCTAGTTACACACAGTCCTCATATTCCTCCTAGTTACACACAGTCCTCATATCCCTCCTAGTTACACACAGTCCTCATATCCCTCCTAGTTACACACAGTCCTCATATCCTTCCTAGTTACACACAGTCCTCATATCCTTCCTAGTTACACACAGTCCTCATATCCCTCCTAGTTACACACAGTCCTCATATCCCTCCTAGTTACACACGGTCCTCATATCCCTCCTAGTTACACACGGTCCTCATATCCCTCCTAGTTACACACAGTTCTCATATCCCTCCTAGTTACACACAGTCCTCATATCCCTCCTAGTTACACACAGTCCTCATATCCCTCCTAGTTACACACAGTCCTCATATCCCTCCTAGTTACACACAGTCCTCATATCCCTCCTAGTTACACACAGTCCTCATATCCCTCCTAGTTACACACACAGTCCTCATATCCCTCCTAGTTACACACACAGTCCTCATATCCCTCCTAGTTACACACAGTCCTCATATCCCTCCTAGTTACACACAGTCCTCATATCCCTCCTAGTTACACACAGTCCTCATATCCCTCCTAGTTACACACAGTCCTCATATCCCTCCTAGTTACACACACGGTCCTCATATCCCTCCTAGTTACACAGTCCTTATATCCCTCCTAGTTACACACAGTCCTCATATCCCTCCTAGTTACACACAGTCCTCATATCCCTCCTAGTTACACACAGTCCTCATATCCCTCCTAGTTACACACAGTCCTTATATCCCTCCTAGTTACACACAGTCCTCATATCCCTCCTAGTTACACATACAGTCCTCATATCCCTCCTAGTTACACACAGTCCTCATATCCCTCCTAGTTACACACACAGTCCTCATATCCCTCCTAGTTACACACAGTCCTCATATTCCTCCTAGTTACACACAGTCCTCATATCCATCATAGTTACACACAGTCCTGATATCCCTCCTAGTTACACACAGTCCTCATATCCCTCCTAGTTACACACAGTCCTCATATCCCTCCTAGTTACACACACAGTCCTCATATCCCTCCTAGTTACACACAGTCCTCATATCCCTCCTAGTTACACATACAGTCCTCATATCCCTCCTAGTTACACACAGTCCTCATATCCCTCCTAGTTACACACACAGTCCTCATATCCCTCCTAGTTACACACAGTCCTCATATTCCTCCTAGTTACACACAGTCCTCATATCCATCATAGTTACACACAGTCCTGATATCCCTCCTAGTTACACACAGTCCTCATATCCCTCCTAGTTACACACAGTCCTCATATCCCTCCTAGTTACACACACAGTCCTCATATCCCTCCTAGTTACACACAGTCCTCATATCCCTCCTAGTTACACACAGTCCTCATATCCCTCCTAGTTACACACAGTTCTCATATCCCTCCTAGTTACACACAGTCCTCATAGCCCTCCTAGTTACACACAGTCCTCATATTCCTCCTAGTTACACACACAGTCCTCATATCCCTCCTAGTTACACACGGTCCTCATATCCCTCCTAGTTACACACAGTCCTCATATCCCTCCTAGTTACACACAGTCCTCATATCCCTCCTAGTTACACACAGTCCTCATATCCCTCCTAGTTACACACGGTCCTCATATCCCTCCTAGTTACACACAGTCCTCATATCCCTCCTAGTTACACACACACAGTCCTCATATCCCTCCTAGTTACACACAGTCCTCATATCCCTCCTAGTTACACACGGTCCTCATATCCCTCCTAGTTACACACGGTCCTCATATCCCTCCTAGTTACACACAGTCCTCATATCCCTCCTAGTTACACACGGTCCTCATATCCCTCCTAGTTACACACAGTCCTCATATCCCTCCTAGTTACACACAGTCCTTATATCCCTCCTAGTTACACACAGTGCAGCGCCCCTGGAGAAGTTTTGGCGTTCAGTGCCTTGCTCAAGGGCACTTAGGCAGGATGATGGGCAGCGTAGGTGTAATACTCGCCACCCTTCAGTCACCAGCGCACTTTCGGTTACCGGCCGGCGACCTTTCACCTCTAGGCCACCCCGTCTCCCTTAATAAGGACCATGAAGCGGTGACCGTTACTACTCCTGTACGTACGTCTCATGATCACGAGGACCGACGTCAGATCGGGTTTCACACATTCTCCGAACCCCGGGGGCCCCCCTGGTGACTGTAACCATGATCTCCGGTGGGTGACGCGAGAAACAAGCGCTCCCTGGGCAGACAATGAGCAGAGGAGTGAATGGCGGGGGGGAGGGTCGGAGACGACGCTTCCAAGGGCAGACAAATGCCACCTCGCCCCACCAACCCTCCCTCTGGGTGGAATACTGGAGAGGTCAGGCTATTCATAGGGTTAACCTTCTGTGTGCCTGGCTATTCTAGGAGGGGAGCGGGGGGGGGGGGGGGGGGGGGGGGTTATAGACGCAGGCAAGAAGATAGTAAAAAGTCAGAGTGGCGATAGCTGCCGCTCCCCGGATGCTCTCTGTTCTCATATCTGGTTACCCGGGTCGGCTCTGACGGTGTTATAGTCCTCGAGATCCGTGGTTATGGTTAGGGTTTGGTTTAGGGGTTATATGGTTATGGTCAGTGACGGGCAAGCCACTTGGAAAATGTAGTAAGCTACACTACTAGTTACTCCTCTCGATTAAATATAGCTCAACTACAATGGAAGCTATCCCCAGAGAAATGTAGCAAGCTACACTACAAGAACATGGCAAAAATAGCTAGCTACATCGGCACTACTTTTTTTTTTTTTTTTTTTTTTAAGATCAAGTTTCCACCAAACAAAAAGGGCGGGCAAAAAAAATGCTCAGTTTGATTGTTTATTATAAAACTGAAACAAGCCCTCTGTCTGGCTTTTTGTTGTTATTGACATCTTCATCAATGCCATCAGCGCTGGAAACATCGAATCCCTCTGCCTCTGCTATTTCGCGCGGACTGGTTCATGTGGTCTGTGTTTTGATTTTCACTTCCTGCTTTGCGGAGCCTTGGGAGTGGCATGCCCCGCCCTATCCTGCCTCCGATTGGCCTACCCGTAATGTTTTGGTAACCTTACCCAATCGTGAGTCGTCATACTCCTATCTAAGCCAACCAACCAATCATAGTGGGTTTTCTCCGGGGAGTTTTTTTCCCCACAAATCTTTATTCAGCAGTCCAGTTCTCCGGACAGTAGCGTGTAGCGTTTCCTCACGCTACTCACTACTTGGGGTCTAAAAATAGCTACACTACATAGAGCGCTACTTGGTTCAAAAGTAGCGACGCTACCATCACGCTACTGAGAATTGTAGTTAAGCTATGTAGCGTCGCTACTTGTAGCTAGCTACTGCCCAACACTGGTTATGGTTAGGATCCGTTGGTTTTGCGGTGGCCTTGCCCACGTTCAAAGTTCCAAGTTCACGAGGCAGAACAGGGCTGAACAATATTATCAAATCCACAAGTGGCTCAGGAGGTAGAGCCGGTCGTCTGGTAACCTGAAGGCTCCCGGCCGGGTTCGATTCCGGACGGTTTGAAGACGCTTAATCCCCTAACTGCTCCCAAATGAGAAATGAGGCAGGTCGGCACCGTCCTTGCCTCCACCGTCTGTGTTCTGTGGCGGTGTCGTGGTTTTACAGTGTTCTGTGGTGGGTGTCGGTGGGTTAAGAAGACCCCTGCTGGTTCGAATCCCATCCCACCAGAACTTTCTCTCTCTTACCGTCTCAATAAAGTTAAACGCGGCGGGACGACCACCCACTCTTTTATAGATGGTCTCATTGCCCTGGAGGGCTGCCGCCTCCACAGCTATTCACCCTAAAACGCCCATCTCCTCACAACATTCCTCGTCGTGTCAGCAGCCGTGTCCCAGATACAGGGATGAATTCAGCTCTGAACTCAACTGAAACTCTCTGAACTCAACAACAGTGTTTTCTCTGAACTCAACTGAAACTCTCTGAACTCAACAACAGTGTTTTCTCTGAACTCAACTGAAACTCTCTGAACTCAACAACAGTGTTTTCTCTGAACTCAACTGAAACTCTCTGAACTCAACAACAGTGTTTTCTCTGAACTCAACTGAAACTCTCTGAACTCAACAACAGTGTTTTCTCTGAACTCAACTGAAACTCTCTGAACTCAACAACAGTGTTTTCTCTGAACTCAACTGAAACTCTCTGAACTCAACAGTAGGGGTGTAAGGCGGTCAGGTGGCGTAGCGGAGTTTGTGCTCGTCACCAATGCAAGAGGCTGCGGCCTCGACTCCCGGAGAGTCAGCATTGCCTTGGCTCGGGCTGATCGCTATACTAACTCGTTTGGCTGTTAGTTAGGGGGAGGGGAGCCGTGGGTGGGTCCTGGGCGTTGTGGACAGCGACCCCTACAGTTCGGTCGGGGCGCCTGCACAGCGAGGGTAGGATCTGGAGAGAGGTAGTGCGACCTTCCACGGTGAGAATCTGCGCGGCCAGGCTGGAGGAAAGCATGCGACAGTCTCCGGCCTCTCGGACCAACAGTAGGGGAAAGTGCGCAACAACCAGGAAGGGGGTTGGGAATTGGCATAACGACTAACAGTGGGATGGGAGAAAAATCGGAAAAAAAGGAGGGGGAAAAAGATAATAATAATACATTTTAAAAAAAACAGTAGGAGTGTAAAGGTACACGTATCCGTACCGAAACCGTTTCAGTACTGGACCTCAGGTTCAGTACGGCTGTGTACCGAACAAATACAACGGTATGTTAACCACTAACGACCGCCCACCGGGGGCTGTTTTCTTTTTTTTTAACAAGTCAATTATTAATTTCAATATAGAAATATTCGTTGACAATGGGTGGCGCAGCGGACATTGCGCTCGTCACCAACGCAAGAGACATCGGGTTCGACTCCGGCTGTCGGCGTTGCCTCCGGCTTGGGCCGGCCGTCATACTAACTCAATTGGCAGAGTCAGCGGGAGGGAAGTCGATGGGTGGTAATCTGGACGTTGTGGACAGCGACTCCTACAGGTCGGTTGGGCGACGCCTGCACAGCAGAGACAGGAAGTGGCGGGGGTAGTGTGAGCCTCCCACACGTTACACCTCGCCAATGAGAGTCCGCGCTGGCAGGTGAAAAGATGCGACAGGCTGCCTCCTCGTGTACCGGAGGGGACACGTGATGCAAGGCTTCTATCCTCCCTACAACCGGCCAGTGGGGGGCATATGCGAGCAACGTTCAAGACAGGGGAGGGGAGAATTGGCACGAGAGGGAATTGGGATGGGAGAAAAAAATAGGAAAAGAGGAGAAAAAAGTGGATAAAAAAAATATATATATTCATCGACAGCCCTACAAGTACAATTAGTTACTGCACACTACATCACCCCTGAGTGGAACATGGAAAGCCAACCTTTCCCCCACTGTACCGGAAACCCGTACCCAACCGTGAGTTCAAAACCGAGGTACGTACCGAACCGTGGTTTTTGTGTACCGTTACACCCCTAGTCAACCGTGTTTTCTCTGAACTCAACTGAAACTCTCTCACTCAACCGTGTTTTCTCTGAACTCAACTGAAACTCTCTCACTCAACCGTGTTTTCTCTGAACTCAACTGAAACTCTCTCACTCAACCGTGTTTTCTCTGAACTCAACTGAAACTCTCACACTCAACCGTGTTTTCTCTGAACTCAACTGAAACTCTCTCACTCAACCGTGTTTTCTCAGCTCTGAACTCAACAGAGCGCCACGCTTCATGGAGGCGGAGGGGAAACGGCTCCTGGGAGTAAGAACGACACACGGAGCCAAGTTCCGTCCTCCTCGTCCTCCTCGTCCTCCTCGTCCTCCTCGTCCTCCCCGCCCCCCCCCCCCCTTCACACATGGCCTCCCATCAGCTGGACAGAGAGCTCCACCGGGGGTCCGGGGGTCAGGTGGTGCGTGTGTCTGTGTGTGTGCCCGCGTGCGTGTGTCTGTGTGTGTGCCCGTGTGCGTGTGTGTTTGTGTGTGTGTGTGTGTGCGCTGCTGGCTGCCGTCCCACTGGAAGAAACCCAACACCGGGCTTCTCTCGGTCACAGACTTTCCCCCGGGAACTGGACCCCGACCGTTGGGTCTCACGGCACACAGACTGCCGCGCTCTGTCTGTCTGTCTGAGGTTAAAGGAGGCAGGCCTGCTAGTCATCGGCCCAGCTTAGAGCAGTGGTTCTGTCTGTCTGTCTGAGGTTAAAGGAGGCAGGCCTGCTAGTCATCGGCCCAGCTTAGAGCAGTGGTTCTGTCTGTCTGAGGTTAAAGGAGGCAGGCCTGCTAGTCATCGGCCCAGCTTAGAGCAGTGGTTCTGTCCGTCTGAGGTTAAAGGAGGCAGGCCTGCTAGTCATCGGCCCAGCTTAGGGCAGTGGTTCTGTCTGTCTGTCTGAGGTTAAAGGAGGCAGGCCTGCTAGTCATCGGCCCAGCTTAGAGCAGTGGTTCTGTCTGTCTGTCTGAGGTTAAAGGAGGCAGGCCTGCTAGTCATCGGCCCAGCTTAGAGCAGTGGTTCTGTCTGTCTGTCTGAGGTTAAAGGAGGCAGGCCTGCTAGTCATCGGCCCAGCTTAGAGCAGTGGTTCTGTCCGTCTGTCTGAGGTTAAAGGAGGCAGGCCTGCTAGTCATCGGCCCAGCTTAGAGCAGTGGTTCTGTCTGTCTGACGTTTTCGGTTAAACATGTTTTTCCCCGCGTTTTTTGTTGTTGTTGTTCTTTTTTTTTTTAACAAATGTTTTTTATTTTCCCTTTTTTAACATAAAACTAGACAAACAATACATTAATAGTAGAAATCTATGATAAATCACAGGACAATGATCGACATAATAATAGCAATAATGACAGTCCAGTAATTAAATCAAAATAAATGTAGATTAAAAGACATAAAAATAATAAATACAATACAATACAATACATACTGCTCTTGCTCGCTCTTCCTCACTCTTTCCTTCCCCTTCCCTCCTCAGGACCCCCTTTTGGACTATACATCCACTATTCTGCTACCCTTCATCTTCTCCACCACATCTAACCAGATTGCTATGCTGGCTTCATTAACACCTCAAATTCGTGCGGTAGATATCTCTAGATAAATCACATCGAGAGATAGGTAAGAAGAACCCATACCTTCCGGCACATTTTATCCGGTTGAATCCAGCGTGACGCTATCAACTTTTTGGCAGCCGTAAGACCGGACAAAATTAGTCTCTTTACATGTACAGAGGTTGATAACTGAGAGACATCATTCAACAACAATACAGAAGGCAGTACAGGTATGGTCAGAGATTAAAAAAAATCTGATAATTGAGTGGTTACTTCTTCCCAGAATATCTTAACAGGAAGTTGTTGTTGTTGTTCTATGACCTATTATTATACCCATCCATTAGGTTCTATTACCAACATCATAAAATAAGTCACAACTAATAATGTACAGTATACCTTTATTAATCCCCTTGGGGGAAATTCGTCCGCTGCGTTTGACTCATCCTAACTATCTAGGAGCAGTGGTTCAGTCATTTTTTTTTTGATCCACTTTTTCTCCCATTTTTCTATATTTTTCTCCCATCCCAATTTCGTATCATCCAATTCAACCCTCCCCTGTCACGAACGCTGTTTCTTGCCTCCCACAAGCCGGCTGCAATGTGGACTAAGTCATACATAGCACAAGTCCCCTCCGGTACTTGAGGTAACAGCAGTCGCATCTTTTCACCTGCGCAGCTCGATCTCAGTGTCGAGGAGTAACGCGTGGGAGGCTCACGCTGCCCCCGACACTTCCCGATTCTACTGCGCAGGCGCACCAACCGACTTGTAGGAGTCGCTTGTTCACAACGCCCGATCCCCACCCTTCAGTTTCCCTCCCCGTAATACGGCCAATGTGTATTACTGCGGACGACCAGCTAAACTGAAAACAATGTGGAGAGCTGGATTCGAACACGCGAATCCTAGCGTCTCCACACTGGTGGCGAGTGCCTTGCCCACTACACCACCTAGCCGCCCCAAGCAGTGGTTCAGTCATACAGTGTGGCGCCCGGGGACCAACTCCAGCTGTGATGACCAGTACATCGGTCAAGAGACCAACTCCAGTTGTGATGACCAGTACATCGGTCAAGAGACCAACTCCAGTTGTGATGACCAGTACATCGGTCAAGAGACCAACTCCAGTTGTAATGACCAGTACATCGGTCAAGGGACCAACTCCAGTTGTAATGACCAGTACATCGGTCAAGAGACCAACTCCAGTTGTGATGACCAGTACATCGGTCAAGAGACCAACTCCAGTTGTAATGACCAGTACATCGGTCAAGAGACCAACTCCAGTTGTGATGACCAGTACATCGGTCAAGAGACCAACTCCAGTTGTGATGACCAGTACATCGGTCAAGAGACCAACTCCAGTTGTAATGCCAGTACCTCGGTCAAGAGACCAACTCCAGTTGTAATGACCAGTACATCGGTCAAGGGACTAACTCCAGTTGTAATGACCAGTACCTCGGTCAAGAGACCACCTCCAGTTGTAATGCCAGTACCTTGGTCAAGAGACCAACTCCAGTTGTAATGCCAGTACCTCGGTCAAGAGATCAACTCCAGTTGTAATAACCAGTACCTTGGTCAAGAGACCAACTCCAGTTGTAATGACCAGTACCTCGGTCAAGAGACCAACTCCAGTTGTAATGACCAGTACCTCGGTCAAGAGACCAACTTCAGTTGTAATGCCAGTACCTCGGTCAAGAGACCAACTCCAGTTGTAATGACCAGTACCTTGGTCAAGAGACCAACTCCAGTTGTAATGACCAGTACCTCGGTCAAGAGACCAACTCCAGTTGTAATGACCAGTACCTCGGTCAAGAGACCAACTTCAGTTGTAATGCCAGTACCTTGGTCAAGAGACCAACTCCAGCTGTAATGTCAGTACCTCGGTCAAGAGACCAACTCCAGCTGTAATGACCAGTACCTCGGTCAAGGGACCAACTCCAGTTGTAATGACCAGTACATCGGTCAAGAGACCAACTCCAGTTGTAATGCCAGTACCTCGGTCAAGAGACCAACTCCAGTTGTAATGACCAGTACCTCGGTCAAGAGACCAACTCCAGTTGTAATAACCAGTACATCGGTCAAGAGACCAACTCCAGTTGTGATGACCAGTACCTCGGTCAAGAGACCAACTCCAGTTGTAATGTCAGTACCTCGGTCAAGAGACCAACTCCAGTTGTAATAACCAGTACCTCGGTCAAGAGACCAACTCCAGTTGTAATGCCAGTACCTCGGTCAAGAGACCAACTCCAGTTGTAATGACCAGTACCTCGGTCAAGAGACCAACTCCAGTTGTAATGCCAGTACCTCGGTCAAGAGACCAAATCCAGTTGTAATGACCAGTACCTCGGTCAAGAGACCAACTCCAGTTGTAATACCAGTACCTTGGTCAAGGGACCAACTACAGCTGTAATGCCAGTACCTCGGTCAAGAGACCAACTCCAGTTGTAATGACCAGTACCTCGGTCAAGGGACCAACTCCAGTTGTAATGCCAGTACCTCGGTCAAGAGACCAACTCCAGCTGTAATGACCAGTACCTCGGTCAAGGGACCAACTCCAGTTGTAATGCCAGTACCTTGGTCAAGGGACCAACTCCAGTTGTAATGACCAGTACATCGGTCAAGAGACCAACTCCAGTTGTAATGCCAGTACCTTGGTCAAGAGACCAACTCCAGTTGTAATGACCAGTACCTCGGTCAAGGGACCAACTCCAGTTGTAATGCCAGTACCTCGGTCAAGAGACCAACTCCAGCTGTAATGACCAGTACCTCGGTCAAGGGACCAACTCCAGTTGTAATGCCAGTACCTTGGTCAAGGGACCAACTCCAGTTGTAATGACCAGTACATCGGTCAAGAGACCAACTCCAGTTGTAATGCCAGTACCTTGGTCAAGACACCAACTCCAGTTGTAATGACCAGTACCTCGGTCAAGGGACCAACTCCAGTTGTAATGCCAGTACCTCGGTCAAGAGACCAACTCCAGTTGTAATGACCAGTACCTCGGTCAAGAGACCAACTCCAGTTGTAATGCCAGTACCTCGGTCAAGGGACCAACTCCAGTTGTAATGCCAGTACCTCGGTCAAGAGACCAACTCCAGTTGTAATGCCAGTACCTCGGTCAAGGGCAACGACAGGATATACCTAGCATTAGAGGTGGGAATCACCAAAGGCCTCACGATACGATATTATCACGATACTTAAGTCACGATTCGAAAGTATTGCCATTCAAAGTATATTGCGGTATGCCGAGTATTGCGATATTAATATTGCGATACATTGCGATTTATTACCTTTTTTCAACTGCAAAGTAAAACATGTTTTATCTAATAAAATAAAGTCTTCAGTCTGTTCATCTCACTTCAATAATTTTTATTGCAGCAAATGGGATTTTCTCAAGCAGACAGATGTCAACACTGTAATCTGTGTTGCATGTACCTGACAAACTGAACTGTTTGTATTACAGTCATATTCCAACTTAACTGAATGCACACGTGTGCGTGCGTGTCTGTGTGTGTGTGTGTGCGTGTGTGGACTACTGTACTATTACAGGTATTGGAATGAACAATGCAACTTCCTTATACAAAAAGAATTATTAAAAAAATATATATATAAAAAAAGACTTTGCATAATAAAATATCGATACGTGCCGTCCTTTATCGCGATACTATACTGTATCGATATTTTCCCCCACCACTAGCATGCATGTCTTTTTATAGTGTGTGGGTGGGGAACCAGAGTACCTGGAGGAGACTAACGCAGGAAGAGAACGTGCCAAATGCAACACAGAAAGGCTCCCTGCTGGGGTTTGAAGCCAGGACCTTCCATCCATAGATAGATCCATATATATAGAACACTAGATAGCTTACCCGCGCTGCCGGCCAATGGAGAGCGACGTCGTCGTAGGGCGGCCATCTTGCCCCAGGCAGCTCAGCTACTGATAACATTAATGTCTATGGTGCATGTACTATTTAAATAACCATAGATTGCTCAATTCTTTACCGATTTTCAAACGGGTTGGTTTGCTATAAACATCAAAGATGTGTAGTTGTGATACTGCATACTTATAAAAATGTTTTTTTTTTAAAGATGTTTTTTTTTACAAACCGCTAGCCACGTTAATAGTGCTTGTAATAAACCAAACCGTTTGTAAATCCGTCAATATTTCAGCGAGTTATGAGTATTTGTGTCTGTGCAGCTCACTCACTCTCACTCAAGGCTGACTGGGGCAAGATGGCGGCGGTTCAGCGACGCTGGTGACTCCGCCTTAAGCCATCTAGTGTTCTATATATATCTATGCTTCTATCTGCCTGTGAGGCAACAGCGCCAACAACTGCACCACCATCAACCTCTACTCGCCATGGTAACCAGAGGCAAGGTCGTGATGGAAGTCAGGTCCAGCGGACAACGGCGGCTAAGGAGGTACAGCGGTCGCCTCGCCTGGTAATCGGAAAGTTCCCGACAGCGTGTCGAAGCGTCCTTAGAGCAAGGCACTGAACCCCCAACTGCTCTCGATGAGCAGGTCGGCACCTCGCCGTCGGTGGGCGAATGTGTGAGTGAGCGGGCGTGGAACGTGAGGAACAGAAATGGTAAAGCGCTTTGGATATAAGCTGCTCTATAATGTGCAGCAGCATTTACCATTTATATAAATGCAGTTTGTAGTGTCAAGTGCTTTGTACGGCGTGATTGGTGCTTGTTGAGAACAACAGCAAGGGGGGGGGGGGGTCAGTCAAAACCTTTTGTTTACCCACGGTAGGTTCAGTGAAACGCCCTGCCCCGGCGAGAGAGTCTCTCTCTCTCTCTCTCTCTCTCTCTCTCTGTCTATATCTGTCTATCTCTGTCTATATCTGTCTCTCTCTGTCTCTCTCTCTCTCTGTATATCTATCTGTTTCTCTGTCTCTCTGTCTCTCTCTGTCTCTCTCTGTCTATATCTGTCTATCTCTGTCTATATCTGTCTCTCTCTGTCTCTCTCTCTCTCTGTATATCTATCTGTTTCTCTGTCTCTCTGTCTCTCTCTGTCTCTCTCTCTGTCTATATCTGTCTATCTCTGTCTATATCTGTCTCTCTCTCTCTCTCTCTCTCTCTGTCTCTCTCTCTGTTTCTCTGTCTCTCTCTCTCTCTCTGTCTCTCTCTCTCTCTCTCTCTGTCTCTCTATCTCTCTCTCTGTCTCTCTCTGTCTCTCTCTGTCTATATCTGTCTATCTCTGTCTATATCTGTCTCTCTCTCTCTCTGTATATCTATCTGTTTCTCTGTCTCTCTGTCTCTGTCTCTATGTCTCTCTGTATCACTCTATCTCTGTCTCTCTATCTCTCTCTCTGTCTCTCTGTCTCTCTCTGTCTCTCTGTCTATATCTGTTTATCTCTGTCTATCTATGTCTATCTCTCTCTCTCTCTCTCTCTCTGTGTATCTGTGTCTATGTCTATCTCTGTCTCTCTCTGTCTATCTCTCTCTGTATCTGTCTATATATGTCTCTGTCTCTGTCTATGATAGGTTAATAGGATACTAGATTACTAGGATAATAGGATGCTCTTGCTTACGTAACACCTCTGTCCTAACGTTGATCTCAATAGTATTGATGACAGTCAAAGACACTACATAATATGACGGGTCAAATGTCAGTACAGTACCGGCTGTCCCTTTACGGCTAACCTATACTGTAAGCAGTCAAAGAGGGACAATTATAATCCATTTGCGTCCGTCCTATTATAATTATAGTCTGGCTCAGTGAGCATCTTACGTTTACTGACCACGTCTTGCAAAGGGGGAGAGCTCACTCTTCTTTACTCTTTTTTCTTCCATTTTATATAAAATTATATTATCCACATCTCTCTATTTACATTTACATTTACATTTAGTCATTTAGCGGACGCTTTTATCCAAAGCGACTTACAAGTTCTCTACGACAAGTTTCCGGTTTGATTCCCGCTCCTCCCGGGCAGTGTGTCGATGTGTCCTTGAGCAACACACTTCACCCCTAATTGCTCCCGATGAGCAGGTTGGCACCTTGCATGGTCGCCTCCGCCATCAGTGTGTGAATGGGTCAAATGTGAGGAACAAATTGTAAAGCGCTTTGGATCAAAGTGCTATAGAGAGAGAGAGAGAGAGAGAGAGAGAGAGAGAGAGAGAGAGAGAGAGAGAGAGAGAGAGAGAGAGAGAGAGAGGGGATATCTGCATGAGGCTCTCTCTCTCTCTCTCTCTCTCTCTCTCTCTCTCTCTCTCTCTCTCTCTCTCTCTCTCTCTCTCTGCCATGCAAAATAAATAGTTTGGTTTTGGTTCCGGTTGCCGACCGACCCTGCCGATTTATGTCCGACCCAAATTTATTCTATGAGTTTTAAAAATGTTTAATAAATTTTAAAATAAAAAAAATAAAAAATTATTATTATTATTATTTATTTATTTTACAATAAAGTTTAATTAAATCTTAGTAAAAAGTGAGTAGTATTTAGGGGTGGCATTTTTAATACTACTACCTTTGTACATTGTACTTTTGTAGTACAGTGTCTTTGTATTTTAACCTTCAGTATTATGGATATTAAACATGCTGGCAGAGTACATACATGCATCCATGTTGTCGTGAAACATTTTATTAAATAAAAGAATTCCCTATCCACAGTCGCCGTGGGAAAAATTCTATAATAAATCAAATCAAATAAATTCCCTACCTACCCATGGCCTTAACTGACAACCAACAGGAACCAAACAATTTAATTTGTTGGGCCGAACACACAAACACAAACACATCACTCCCGACATATCTATCTACACACACTACCCCCCCCCCCCCTCTCTACACATGGCCTTCACTCCTCAACATATCTATCTACACACACTACCCCCCCCCTCCCTCTCTCTACACATGGCCTTCACTCCTCAACATATCTATCTACACACACTACCCCCCCCCCCCCCCTCTCTCTACACATAGCCTTCAACTTGTACACACATATGCACGCACACAGCTGTCTCATGAGTATATGTCATTATCCAGATATCTCTGTCTGCACATCATATTTATAATTCCAGATATCTCTGTACATCATATCTATAATTCCAGATATCTCTGTACGTCATATCTATAATTCCAGATATCTCTGTACGTCATATCTATAATTCCAGATATCTCTGTACATCATATCTATGATTCTGATTTTGTACGTCAATGCTTCTTGCTGTAACCTATAGGTCTCTCTGTGTTGCAACATGTCATTCTACAGAGAAACAGGGTTAGGAGCCCAAAGTTGAACAAACTGAATTTAAAACCACTCTGTGTGACTTGCTGATGTACTGCATTTGAAGAACAGTGTAGTAATTGAACAGAGTGGTAATTGAACAGTAGTGATTAAACAGTGTAGTAATTGAACAGTATAGTACCGGTAATTTAATAATTCGGCTCAAACAAGGGACTGAACACGTTTCGCAATTATGCCACATCAATGTGGAACGCCCTACCCGGCCACAGCTGTAAAGAAATGTGGATCACTACCCACGTTCAAAACCACTCTCAAAGAGCACCTACGGGAGACTGCAATTCGAAACTGGCCCCTGTAAATGTCCTAACCCAACCCCCTCCAATGTACAGTTTCCCCCCCCCCACCCACCCCACCCCACTTACCCAACCTCCTCCAATGTACACATAAACAGTACTGTATATTTGTAGATCTGGTATGTCATAAATGTCTAGATGCAACAGTACTGTCTACCTGTATGTCACTATGAATTGAAAATGGGGGACCCTGATGTAAACAAGACGAAAGTCTTTCTCTGGTCTGCATCCCCTTAACAATTGTGTGTATTGAGCCGTACTGTATTGTACCCCATTCTGCAATCTGTTAATAACATTTTCAATCAATCAATCTAGACTATAGGACCATTGCTGTGTAACCTATCGAGTCATTACATCCACACTGTGATTATTGTAAATGAGAACCCCCCCCCCTGCAGGATGTAAACATGTATATATAAATGTAAGATATTATTATTATTATTATTATTATTATTATTATTATTATCATGTACTCACAGAGTCTTCTGGGGGCCGGTTTATCTTGGGCCATTCAACTGAGGGACCTTTGACCTGCAGGAACCTGTGGAAGAGACGCTTGAAGCCCTCGAAGTCCTTCTTGGAGATCTGCAAGAGTCAACAGTCAACAGTCACTTTACACAGTCAACACTTTGGTCCTTCTTGGAGATCTGCAACAGTCAACAGTCACTTTACACAGTCAACACTTTGGTCCTTCTTGTTTCAAGTTCAAGTTTCAAGTTTCTTTAATAGTTGTCATACAGAAGTACAGAATACTTTTGTACAAAATGCTTCTTACTGTTGCGCTCCAGAGACTGTGCAAGACAAGATAAGTATGAAATAAAAACATAGTAAAATTAGAAGTAAAAAAAAAATAGGTCACAGTGTTCAGTTTAGACATATGTACAATGTTCGATCTTGTAGATCTGCAACAGTCAACAGTCACTTTACACAGTCAACACTTTGGTCCTTCTTGGAGATCTGCAACAGTCAACAGTCACTTTACACAGTCAACACTTTGGTCCTTCTTGGAGATCTGCAACAGTCAACAGTCAACAGTCACTTTACACAGTCAACACTTTGGTCCTTCTTGTAGATCTGCAACAGTCAACAGTCACTTTACACAGTCAACACTTTGGTCCTTCTTGTAGATCTGCAACAGTCAACAGTCACTTTACACAATCAACACTTTGGTCCTTCTTGGAGATCTGCAACAGTCAACAGTCACTTTACACAGTCAACACTTTGGTCCTTCTTGGAGATCTGCAACACGATTCTTGCTAAAAAAAAATGTGAATCGCGATTTTTCTCTCCAAGAATTGAGATCACGATTCTCTCACACGATTCTTATTTTCTCAATAAAATCATCATCAACAGACAACATAACATATATCAAAGTGCTTGACTTAAACTTAAACATAACACATGAAAGTGCTCGACTTAAACTTAAAAGTCTCTCGTAACATACAAAATAACTCAAGTCAGAATCGTCATCATTTAAAAAAGTAAGTAACATTTAAAAAAAGAAAAAAATATTTAAGATTCTTAAATTTTTTTAATAAAAATAAATCATCATAATTTAGAAATTAGATTGCATAGGTCTATGAATCGAGATCGCGATTTTTTCCCCCATTAATCGTGCAGCCCTAGTCAACAGTCAGTTTACACAGTCAACACTTTGGTGTGTATTTTATGATACTACACTCCTTTTTTTGTCATTGTGTGCACTGTGCTGCCAATATTGCTAATTTAAAAAAAGAAATTAAGACTTATTGATACATTTTTGCACAACTTGTGTTGTTGCTGCTAGGACGTGGAGCCAAGAAAGAAAACCATTTCACTCCTCTACACTGTCAAAATAAACTTGAAACTTCTGAGGTACTTTGGGTTTTGGGGCACACTGTTGTAGTTTATTATACTTTGTGGAGTACTTTTGGGGTACAGTGTAGCTTTGGGGATTTTAAAAACAAGACCGGAGTCAATGACTTTGCGTTGGTAAACAACAGGGTTAGGGGTCCAAAGTTGAACAAACTGAATTTAAAACCACTCTGTGTGACTCGCTGATGTACTGATGTCACAGAATTTCCCCAAGAGGATTAATAAAGTTCATCCTTATCCTTACTGCATTTGAACAGTGTAGTGATTGAAGAGTGTAGTAATTAAACAGTAGTGATTGAACAGTGTAGTAATTGAACAGTGTAGTAATTGAACAGTAGTGATTGAACAGTGTAGTAATTGAACAGTAGTGATTTAACAGTATAGTAATTTAATAATGCAGTAATTGAACAGTGAAGTAATTGGACAGTGCAGTAATTGAACAGTGAAGTAATTGCAAAGTGTAGTAATTGAACAGTGTAGTAATTGAACATTGTAGTAATTGAACAATATAGTAATTGAACAGTGTAGTAATTGAACCTTGTAGTAATTGAACCTTGTAGTAATTGAACAATATAGTAATTGAACATTGTAGTAATTGAACAATATAGTAATTGAACAGTGTAGTAATTGAACAGTGTAGTAATTAATTGAACAGTGTAGTAATTAATTGAACAGTGTGGCAATTGAACAGTGTAGTAATTGATTGAACAGTGTAGTAATTGAACAGTGTAGTAATTGAACAATATAGTAATTGAACAGTGTAGTAATTGAACAATATAGTAATTGAACAGTGTAGTAATTGAACAGTGTAGTAATTAATTGAACAGTGTAGTAATTGAACAGTGTAGTAATTGAACAGTGTAGTAATTGAACAGTGTGCTGAACATTCTGAAATGACGTTTCACTATTTTCAGAAAGCTTCAGTTTGTTTGATCCTTTCATCCTCTCCCCTAATTAAGGCCTGAACAATATTCACAATAATTGCAATAGAACTCGTTTCCAAAATCGTTCAACCCTGCAGCTAATGGCGCTTGAGTTGCTTGACCTTTGTTTAATGGCAGTTGGCAGCTAGTTATGCTCCAGCACGTTTTAAATGGCCTGTTTGGGATAACCATTAGCACAGCCATCAGCTCACTGTTCCTCAGTACTACCAACCTCCCCATGTCGGAACCCTAGTAGCTACTGAACCCCAGCTTCCGCTCCACGCCCAGCTACTAGAGAACCAGGTACTCTGTGTGTCTGTTTGTCGCTCAGCTCAGCCTCCACTCCACGTCCAGCTACTAGAGAACCAGGTACTCTGTGTGTCTGTTTGTCGCTCAGCTCAGCCTCCACTCCACGTCCAGCTACTAGAGAACCAGGTACTCTGTGTGTCTGTTTGTTGCTCAGCTCAGCCTCCACTCCACGTCCAGCTACTATAGAACCAGGTACTCTGTGTGTCTGTGTGTCTGTTTGTCGCTCAGCTCAGCCTCCACTCCACGTCCAGCTACTATAGAACCAGGTACTCTGTGTGTCTGTTTGTTGCTCAGCTCAGCCTCCACTCCACGTCCAGCTACTAGAGAACCAGGTACTCTGTGTGTCTGTCTGTCGCTCAGCTCAGCCTCCACTCCACGCCCAGCTACTAGAGAACCAGGTACTCTGTGTGTCTGTCTGTCGCTCAGCTCAGCCTCCACTCCACGCCCAGCTACTAGAGAACCAGGTACTCTGTGTGTCTGTCTGTCGCTCAGCTCAGCCTCCACTCCACGCCCATCTACTAGAGAACCAGGTACTCTGTCTTAAGGCTGGGCGATATGGCAAAAAATCATATCGCGATAACGATATGATAATGTTATCATATTTCTCTATATCGATAATTATCGAAATTGTTATAAGTATAAAAAAAAATATTTTTTTTTAAACAACAGATGTATGTTTATTTTGCAGCAATTCTTTGTCGTTGCCGCCATCTTTAGTGTTACAGCCCCTCACACTCCAGTTCTCAGGCTGCAGCTGGTTTGAAAGTGAAAGTAAACCGGCTTCTCTGCTGGCTGTGGCTCCAGGGGAGTTGAACAGTTCTGGCTCTGCTAGTTTATTTTCTATCTTTTGGCGCTTTTTTGGTGGACAAACCACCGCACATGTGCACTGTGAATCGTGACTGGAGTCTAGCTCTGCTAGCACACATAGCCTACTGTGTACAGACGGTTTCAAACTGTATTTTAAATTAGAAAGCAAACTAAATAAATGGACAAGAGAAAAATAAATCTCAATTTGGTCAGTATTGTCATTTGGACAAGCAAAGCCATTACTTTAAGTTGCAGGCAAGAAAGACAAGTCTGTCCACCGTCTCTGGTTTTAAAACTGCCCTGTTGCAGGTCACAAAAAAATAAGAAATTATATAAAAAAAAAAAAAAAAAATCGATTTTTTTTTTTATATTCGATACAGATTATTAAATATTTATAGTTATCGTTATATCGCCCAGCCCTACTCTGTCTGTCTGTTTGTCGCTCACCTCAGCCTCCGCTCCCTGAGCCGCCGACGACAGCAGCAGCTCCAGCTCCTTGTGCATCGACCTCTCGTGCTGCTCACGCAACTTCTCCTGGAACTCCGTCATCTTCCCTTCAGTCAGGTCTGAGAGAGAGAGGGGGAGAGAGAGAGAGAGAGAGGGGGGGAGAGAGAGAGAGGGGGAGAGAGAGAGAGACAGAATTACACTTCCTAACACAATGTGAAAATTACAGAAATATTAGGGAGGAATTCTTTCCATTTTTTTTTTTTATAATTTTCCCAGAATTCCAAAGTATGACAGAAGTGCAGAAATTGTCATTCCTCCTGGGGGAACAGAAAGCATATGTGCAGTTTTAGCTGCAAAATATGTCAATTCATGTCACAAGAAAAGGGACAACCAGTAGGACACATATACTGTATATATACACATGTACCATGTTTTACTCACCGCACCATCTCCTGTATTTCTTTGATCTTATATTGTTATGTTGTTTGTCGTTTATGTCATAATTGTGCTTTGGCAACATTTGTGAAATTTCATGCCAATAAAGCTTTTTGAATTGAATTGAGAGAGAGGGGAGAGGGAGAGAGAGAGAGATACACGGAGAGAGAGATACACAGAGAGAGAGAGAGAGAGAGAGAGAGAGAGAGACAGAGAGACAGAGAGAGGGAGATACAGAAAGACAGAGATAGAGTTGAATTGAAAACTTTATTAACAGATTGCAGAATGGGTACAACAATACACACAATTGTTAAGGGGATGCAGACCAGAGAAAGACTTTCGTCTTGTTTACATCAGGGTCCCCCATTTTCAAGCAGCAGAGAAAGAGAACGGGAACATAGAGAGACGGGGAAAGAGAGAATGAACAGAGACTGGAGTTAGTGAATGTTAGTCTAGAAGCAACGTGTTGAGAAGCTAACGCTAAGTGAACACGAGTGTGTAAACAGTGGAGAAGCAATACTTTTTATTCTGCACCTTTCTAAAAGCTCTGTGGGTGTGGTTTTTTTTGTTTTTTTACGTCAAGGAACACTCGACTTAAAATAATATATACCGTAATTCCTCTAATAGTAACCGGGTCTCAAATACAAGCCAGGTCTCTATTAATGGCCGGGTGCGCTCTTCAAGTTTCAAGTTTCTTTAATAGTTGTCATACAGAAGTACAGAATACTTTTGTACAAAATGCTTCTTACTGTTGCGCTCCAGAGACTGTGCAAGACAAGATAAGTATGAAATAAAATAACATAGTAAAATTAGAAGTAAAAAAAATGAGGTCACAGTGTTCAGTTTAGACATATGTACAATGTTGGATGCAGAATCGACATAGTTACCATACAATATACAATACTGTGCAGTGTACTAATATACAATACTATATAGTGCAAGGCAGAAATGGAGAAATGGGACGAGGTGCAATTTAGGTACAATTCACAGTAGGTGTACGAGTTGTAGTGCAAATCCTTTATCAATAAATATAAAGTGTAAGTGTGTTTGTGTGATCTAAAGTGTGGAGAGTGGGTGCTGCAGTGTGTTGTTTGTTTGAGTGAGTGTGTGTGTGCGTGTGGGTGTGTGTGCTGTGTGCATTTGATGGTTGTTGCATAGTGATTATTGTTCGTTTAGCGATTATTGTTCGTTTAGCAGCCTGATGGCCTGGGGATAGAAGCTTCTTCTGAGTCTTTCTGTGCTCGCCTTAAGACTCCGGTATCGCTTGCCTGACCGCAGCAGTTCAAAGAGGCAGTTGTTCGGGTGGCTCGAGTCCTTAATAATTCTCTTAGCCTTCCCCTTCCCCTTGAGCTAAGCAATTATAAGCCGGCCTCCTAATACAAGCCGGGTTACTAATATACTGAGCTGCATACTGAGCTAGTTACTTGATTTCACTTTGAAAACGTTGAAATGACCAGTGACCACCTGTAATTGCACTGTTTACTATTTCATACAGTACTTGGTTTCAATAAATGAACCCAGTACATTTTACTGGGTTCAAACTGACACAAAATGTTGATTTATTCATTATGATCGGTTTGAAAATTTGAAATATAGGCCTCCCTCTTATACAGGCCTCCTCCTAATACAAGCCTGGTACCCGCTACAGTTGAAACAAATACAAGCCGGGGTTACTATTAGAGAAATTACAGTAATAAATAAAAAGACAATTGAACATTTTCAATTGACTTGTGTTTTATTCTTCCCGTGAATGCAGTGAAATCTAGCTAAAGCAGCATTTTAACCCTTTCACTGCCACACGACAGAAGGTTAGCCCTTTACTATCACACAACCGACGGCGATGCTCCATCATTAGCATCATTAGCTCCGCATCCACGGAGCTAATGATGCTAATGATGGAGCATCGCCGTCGGTTGTGTGATAGTAAAGGGCTAACCTTCTGTATTGTCACAGTGAAAGGGTTAACCGGCTGCCGTGTCGGCAGTGAAAGGGTTAACTGGGTCTTTTTAAGAGCATCTTCGCCCCTTCTCAGCACCCCGGAACTGTCGTGTATCAAACGTCAGACGACCAGACGCTTTTTGCAACGTTCAACCGACACCGATGACACACGTTTCGAGGCGCCCGCCCGCCGCCGCCGATGCAGTGATTCTCCATCGTTTTTTTTTTGTAATCGGTTCATTCAATTCGGTTTAATAATAATAATAATCGTGACGCCCCCCTGAATCAACAGCAAAAAAAAATAAAAAAAACGTTGTCAAAGGACAGCGTTGTTGTTGAGAACATGTGAATGAATGACTCCCTTTGACTTAGCATCAGCTGTGTGGACAACGCCTGCTGGTTAATGTAGTGAGAACCAAAGCATGTTGGGGGGGGGGGCCTTGGATTAAAAACTCTGAAACCCCCGGGTCAGAAGGAGCAACTATGTTCACTGATTGATTGATTGATTGATTGATTGAACATTTTATTAACAGATTGCAGAATGGGTACAGTACAGTACGGCTCAATACACACAATTGTTAAGGGGATGCAGACCAGAGAAAGACTTTCGTCTTGTTTACATCAGGGTCCCCCATTTTCAATTCATCATAACATATATGACATACACGACATACAGATAAGACAGTACTGCTACATCTATACATTTATGACATATCAGATTTGCAAATACAGTACTGTTTGTGATACGAAAAGAGTCCAGAAAAGAGAGTATATACATTTGACATAGAAACTGTACATTGGATACACAAAGCCAAGTGTTTAAAAGTGCTGTATGAGTGAATAAAATGCAGTATTATATATCTGTGTTTATGTCATCTGACAGAATAAGAAAAGACCAAACTATTAACTGGCTTGTAAAATCCTTGGAAGAAACAGACAGTATAAAAGGTACCTTGAGGGAGAAGATACTGTAAAATACAAAACAAAAACACAATCACTAAAACAGTGAAAGTCAGTGCCATCATCAACTTCATGCATCGCTTTAAGAAAACTTACCAGCTATGCTTAGTGACATTTTTTTTTAAAACACTATGATAAAAAAATAAAATTTAAATAAAATATCCTTGTAAAAAAAATAAAAATAAAAAAAATAAAGGAAAAAGAAATGTGGCCTCCAATGTCTTGCAGCAATTGAGGAGGATCAAACGCAATCCATAAAATTCTGATGATGATAGATGGTCCCTCGGAAGAAAAAAAAACTTATTAATTTATAGCAACAACAATCCCTGTTGTAAAAAAGGCATCCTCAGCCAGGCTGGGCGGAATGTTGGGACACGCGCGGACAGAAGGTGCAGAATAAAAAAAGTATTGCTTTTCCACACACACACACACAAAAGAAAAAGTGGAATATATATCATTTTAAAAACGTTTTGTCCGGTTGCATTGCATGTATCCCCTCCCTACTCCCTGTTTCCCCCACGTGGAATGCACCTGATTGGATCAATGACGTGACGCTGCTCGCGGGTCCTCCTAACAACACGCGTGGTGACGCGCCTCCTCGAGCCACTGAAGGATTCTCAAAGACACTCTGACGTCACGAGACCGCCGCCATCTTGGTATTGGGGGGGAAACAAACGGATTTCTACCATCAAATGTATGCGTCGAGCTCCGTTTTTATTACATATTTGATCACATTCTTGTCCATTTCATAACCTTTTCGTATCATTTGTTTTGAAAATATTGAGGCCAACATGGCATTTCACTGTTTCGAAAGCCTTTCTGGTGATTCTAAGTGCATGTTTCCCCCCCCCCCCAAGCCATAGACAGAAAGTTAAACAGACAGGAGGTTGACTTCGAGAATCATGTTGATGATGATGATGATGACGATGATATGAATAATAAATACTTAAAATAAATAAATAAATAAAATACTTTATTCGTGTGATGATGAAACACGCCCACATGATCGGTTCATCGGACGTCACTACTACCTCACAGTCACACAACAAAAACTAAACAATTTATTAATGTACGCAATCGTTTTGCAGTTTCTTTTCAAACGTATTTCTATTTCCAACTTACATTACATTTGTTTCGTCTTTATTATTATTATTATTATTATTATTATTATTATTATTATTATTATTATTATTATTATTATTATTATTATTATTATTATTATTATTATTATTATTATTATTGTATGTTTCTGTTTGGTACAGTTTTCCGTTTTTCGTGTGTGTTTTCTTTTGATACTGTGTGGGTGCATGTGTGCATGTTGTTGACAGTTTGAAATAAAGATTTGAGGGTAAAATAAAAACGTATACGTTTTGTTTTGCCCAAAGTTTACCCATCGTGACAACAATGTTCCGCCACACACGATGCAGGCATGCATGCACTCACTGGCACACGATACCTGCATATAATCATTAATATATCGATATATATATATATATATATATATGTGTACATATCCCTTATCTTACTAGCTATTAAGAGATAGCATGTACAATAACGTTGTATACCGTATATAATATGTATTATAGTAATGTACTACTAGTTATGCTGCTGGGTTACGGTATGACTTACTATACGTGTATCAATGTACACATTAACACATACATCTGATTAGCACTATTACTCGGTAGTACAAAATTCTATATTTTAGATCCAGTTGAATCACCTGTATATTATTACTATTGCCCTTTACTGTGACCTTTGTTTGCACTCTGGTTGGATCGGATGCCAAACGTTGTTTTGTGTTTTTGTATTTATTGTGCTTGTGTGCTGCTGTACTATAATGATAAAACATTTGAATCTAATTTAATAAGAGTGTGTGTAGACACACATTATAACGTGGACCAATTATTGGTTCTAAAGGACCAGGACTCAACGCCCTTTCAAATTGATTGATTGTTGATGTTCGATGAGAAACAGGAGACAATAGATCCAGGGAGGACGGGAGGATTATTGTTCACACTTTGCAGCCCAGCATTAATAAGCAACAACAACAAGGCAACGAGGACGTATATAGTGGCAGAGAGACGTGCTGCTGCTTTGTCGTCACACTTTTCAAGCAACACATTTCAACAAACAGCCATAGCATTTGCCAAGCTATAATACCCACCTTATTATTATGGCAATTACTTGGGGATAGCCTCACAATGAATTCCAAGGACGAAGTGCTTGTTGTTGGCTGCTTTTTGATCAGTGGGGTCAAATGACTTATTAATAATGAATTAATTAATTAGAGCAACGCTACCTACAATGTAATCTTCCATGGGTTCAATTTCTTTTTTTGTTTTGTTGTTCACAGGCTCCTTGCTGCACAGCGACCTGCAGCCAAGTGTCATAAGTCTGTCTGCAGCACCACTCAAGTCAAACATAGAAGCGGAAGTGACGTGCTCTGGTTTTCTTCTTTTTTTTTTTTTTTTTTTAAACTTACATTTTTATTTGCCGTTTTAATTTACAAACATACATCAGAGACAATACATTTAAACAAACAGAAACAATAAATAAATAACTAAACAAAAGTGACACGGGTTCATTCATTGGTCCTGTATGTATGTAATAGACCTTGTCTCTGTTCCTTCTCCCTACAGCTCAGCTGTGCTTCTTCAGCGCCCCCTAGCGACGGGCCAGCGCCACGTGCCATCTCTTGGTTTGATTGATTGATTGATTGATTGATTGATTGATTGATTGACAATTGTATTAACAGATTGCAGAATGGGTACAATACAGTACGGCTCAATACACACAATTGTTAAGGGGATGCAGACCAGAGAAAGACTTTCGTCTTGTTTACATCAGGGTCCCCCATTTTCAATTCATTTTCAATTCATCATAACATATAGGACATACATGACATACAGATAGACAGTACTGCTACATCTATACATTTATGACATACCAGATCTACAAATAGACAGTACTGTTTGTGATACAAAAATAATCTAAAAAAGAGAGTATATACATTTGAGGGGGAAGAAACTGTACATTGGATATACTGTACGCTTTGATGTTTCAACTTCTGGAAACTCATCCTTTGTTTTTTTCACCGTCAGATTGCCTTGATAGATAGAACCAAAGATGCGCTAATAAATCGTGACACTTGATTGTGACACAATTAGTTAACTCTTTAGCTAAGGAATGATCCTCCCAAAACAAATGTATATTTGGACTTACTATGTCCATATAGTCGTTGGGATGTTTGATATCATATTATTATTCCAATAGGTATCCAACAAGGCTACATGGAAGAGGACATCCTATCCTCTCATAAAGGGGGGGGGGGGGGGGGTTCTGGGGGCATGGTGGCAAGCAATACATGTATAAATGGACTGCATTCATATAGCGCTAAAACGCTTTACAACTTACAGTCTGCCTCACATTCACTTACAGGACAGCACCACAGGACAGCACCATGGTAGCACCACAGGACGCGTCTATTCTTATCCCAACCCATGTTTGCATCATGTTTGCTATCTGATTGGCTACTGACGTTTCTGGTCATGTGACATGTGCGCCCAATCGCGTGACGCGACCATTTCCGCCTCGACCAGCAGCAAACTATACCTAACGCCTACGATCCACACTCTAACCGTAACGTAATCAACTCCGAAAGAGTGCCTATAAGCTTAACCGGCGAAAGAACTTGCCGTCACACGATATCGCCCCATGCTCTAAGACAAACTCTAACCTTAACCAACTTCGAAAGAGCGCCTATAAGCTTAACCGGCGAAAGAACTTGCCGTCACACGATAGGCGCGACCAGAAACGTCAGTGGCCAATCAGAGCGCAAAACGCGAACGCGGAAGCAAACATGGGTTGGGATAAGAATTTAGGCACCACAGGACAGTACAAAGTTGGAAAAACATCGATGATCACACTCAACTTTTTTGAGAATTATTTTTTACAACTTGTTTTGCATGAACTACAACTCACAACAACATATAGCTAATATACTTACAAATGTACTCTTAAGACAGCTAATAACAATCACGTTTATACAATGTGAGGGGCCATGTTGGAATGGACCTGTCTCAAAACCCTGCCCTCTTTTCTTGATCCTCCAATCACAGCTGTCGCTTACCTCTGACTTCCTCGTACAAACAAAGTTTGTACGAGGAAGTCAGAGGTAAGCGACAGCTGTGATTGGAGGATCAAGAAAAGGGGCAGGGTTTGAGATGAAAAAGTTTGCGACGAGGAACTCCCGAGTTGATGCATCGTTTTATTAGATTTCTCCTCGTAGGAAGTCGGAATTTCCAACTCAAAATCGAATGCAACTTGTAATACTTACTGGAAGATGCGACATCAAAATGACATCACACGTCCCAACTCTTGAACTCTGTTAACTGTCAAACCGAATTAATTTGCACAAAACAGTTTATAGTTCCGGTACAGATTATGGGCATAATAATAAAAAATGGTAGGTGGCGTGTTCCTTTAAAGGAGGAACAGGGTCATGGCTAGACGGCACCTCTCAGGAGTCATGGCAACATCCAGTTTGTAGGTCATGGCTAGACGGCGCCCCTCAGGAGTCATGGCAACATCCAGTTTGTAGGTCATGGCTAGACGGCGCCCCTCAGGAGTCATGGCAACATCCAGTTTGTAGGTCATGGCTAGACGGCGCCCCTCAGGAGTCATGGCAACATCCAGTTTGTAGGTCATGGCTAGACGGCGCCCCTCAGGAGTCATGGCAACATCCAGTTTGTAGGTCATGGCTAGACGGCATTCCTTGTTTTGTTGCAAAATGAGTCACAACTTTGAAAAACGATTTTGTCGTCCAAGTCTGACTTTAAGGGGGTTCAAATGAACCACTGCAGAGACCCCACTTGTTTTTCCAGTCAAGATAACTGTTGGCGGTTTAACTGACTGACAACTCCACAGCGTAGACCTGCATTTCGCTGCTGTCGGGACAAAACCTCATAACTCCATTTTTTGAATTTTTTTTTTATTATATAAATCAACTCCGTAGATCATCCTCCATATGTGTGTGTGGGTTTTACAAAGTTTAAACAATGGGAAAGCATTAAACCGATCATCTGTCTAAACCTCCTAACTCTATTCACCCTCAAATCTGTGTTCGTTTTTTTCATCTGCTGAAAAGTTGGGTTTTTGGAGTTATGAGGTTTTGTCCCGACAGCAGCGATTTGTTCTTTGAAAGTGTGCAAAGAAAATGTGTTTAGCCTTTTAACTCATATTTTTTTTTTAATTGAATTACAGTAGTAATGAATCACTGGATAAAGATGAACTTACATTTGATCACTCAATAATAATAATAATAATTGTTAAGACTAGAAGTCTTTATTTGTCATGCAGTTTAACACACACACACGCGAGATGGGCGACCCACAGGAACACACACACATGACATGCACTGAGTCGCCGATGAAATGTCTCTCTGCACTTTTCCCATCCCGTCGTCCTTCCCCCCCCCCCATGGGCAGCCGGGAGCAGATAGGGCGTCAACGTGAGCCGCGCCCCCGGGGACCAATCCAAGTGCTCCTGTCCGTCTTCGTCAAGGACGCCACAGCGTTAGCGATCTGTTGTTGTGCATGTTTTTCCATTGGGTTTATCTTATCGGGGGGGGGAAACCCTTGCGGGCACGGGGGGAGAACATGCAAACTCCACACAGAAAGGTCTGGGAGATCACCCACCTGGGTACCTGGCATCATGGAAACCTGGTCCCCAAGCGGGAATCGAACCCTGGACCTTCTTGCTGTGAGGCGACAGTGTTAACCACTACACCACCGTGCCGCTATCACTCTGCCCTCAGATTCATCACTAATGATAGATACTCATCACTGTGTCCTTTATGAGAAGGTTGGACACCTCCTTATACTAAATTATTGGTAAGCTAAGAGAATAATCAAAGACTTTAGTCACCCAAACAACTGCCTCTTTGCACTGCTGCGGTCAGGCAAGCGATACCGGAGTCTCATGGCCGGCACAGAGAGACTCTGAAGGAGCTTCTATCCCCCCAGGCCATCAGGATGCTCAACGACAATGACACTATGTAACAACCTACATTATACAACGGCATGCAAATTTCTCGATTCTGATTGGCTGAAACAGTCATTTTACACGTCTTTATTGGCAACAATCCACGCTGCTGGCCCAGGACCCGCCCACAACCGACCCACATCACATCACTCCGCCGGATCACAAGAAGGTGGCCAATAATCTTTACAAATGGATATGTTAATGGCGACTAAACGACTAAATATCAAGCGATTCTGTCACAGCGAATGTCTTAGTCGTTTAAACAATGTTGGATGATGTAATTGATGGGTCTTGAATCATTCTGTAACAAAAGAAAAATCGCGGATTGATTGATGGATTAATTTTTTCAATTTCTTTTTCCTTTCGACTGTCAGCGCTCGCTCTAGTCTCCACCCACCGCCACACACCCCCCCCCACACACATACACACACGCACGCACACGCACGCACACACTCTGCCTGCAACGCGGGGGATAGTCAGAGAGCTGGGTGCTGCGCTGTTCTAAGTGAGCATGGCCTATTGAGTTGATTGATTGCTAATTTTATTACTGTACGCTTGGTTTCCAACTGGTTAAGTTTAGGCCCTCTACAGTAGGTTTAAAAAAATAAATAAAAGAATAGGGCGAAGAAAACGTTTTTTTCCTATAGGGCAAAGAAGACTTTTTAATTTGTTTTACCTACTTTATATAGAAGCATCTAAGAATGAAGTTCTATGGAAAGTAGGTCTGCATTCCCTTAACAATTGTGTGTATTGAGCCGTACTGTATTGTACCCATTCTGCATCTGGTAATAAAATGTTCAATCAATCATTCCAATAATACACAGTTGGATGTGTTAGTTGGTTGGATGCACTTCAAGCTGCTTCCACATGAGGCAACTTCTCTCAATCATTCCAATAATACACAGTTGGATGTGTTAGTTTGGTTGGATGCACTTCAAGCTGCTTCCACATGGAGGCAACTTGTCTTTTTTGTAGTTGTGGGAACTACTTTTTCTGGCGGATGGTTTTTTCAATAAATCTTCGATTAATGTGTGTTTATTGTATAGAAATAAGGTTGGATGAATCTAGCAGTTGTATAAAAGCTTTACATCACTTGCAGTCGTGATTTGTGACCAATAAACCATGCCTAGGGGGGTCTAACGACCCTCGGGCCTAACGACCACCCCTAGGCATGGTTTATTGGTCACAAACCACTCCTGCGCGTGATGTAATGCTTAACTACAGCACACAGCCACACTCACTTTAAATAAACACTCACCTTAACACGCACTTTATATTGATTAGTAAAGAGATTTGCACTATAATTCATACCTCATTGCACCTTACCCCAAGTTTGTACCTCATCCCATTTCTGCATTGTACCTCACGGTTACTTTTTTTACTCTGTATATATAATATATATGTATTGATATTGACTGAACACTTTATTTTACATACTTTTGACTTCTTCTATTTTATACTTTTTATCTATCACACTGCCAGGAGCTCATACAGAAAAAAGCATTTCATGATAAAGTATTCTCTATTTTACTATGACAATTAATAAACAAACTTGAACCTGCCTCCTTATACTACATCATTATTGGACTAGTATGTTGGAACCTATGGAACATGTTCCAGTGACTGGCTGGTCCCTTAAGGTAGAGTTTGCTCTGAACAGGGTAAATCCGCATTTCACTATGATGCCCCTCTAGCTCATGGAATGAACTCCCAACAGTCCTTAACCCTTTACCGGCCAAGTAACCATTTTTGGCCACTTACCCATACAATATATTTAGCCAGGGGGGGGGGGGATCTTTAATCTATGAAAAAAACGTATTCCAGCCAATCAGCACAGGTCAGGCTATGACACAGATATTGTCACCATCCCATCTGACCAATCAGGATAGACCCTGGGGATCTGCAACGTCCTTCTTTTCACCACAGCACAAAAAAAATGCAAATTTTTGCACCCGCTTCTACTCTTCAAAATCCATTATTTCCTCAACAAGTCATGGTGAATCGATAACATAAACTCATTTTTGCAGTTGAACAATCATTGTAAAGGATGGGATAGGTGTTTTTTTTGCATAGGATTAGTGAAATCAGGATTTGTTGTTAAGCTAAAAAGTGGTGAAGCCATAAACGGTCATATGCCCCTTCAGGTGAAGTGGCAGTGTCCATTTTTGACATATGCCCGATGCATCTAGTAGTCAGTCACACTTAAGGTATTACTTCTGCCATGTAGTATCCTGTATTGCCATGTACCCTGTAGTACCATGTATTGCCATGTAGTACCCTGTATTACCATGTAGTTATATAGTTTTGTCCGCTATTCTTCTTTGGGCCTTCATCGGCTACTGTTGCCATGGCAACGCAAATTCAAGAAAACTCCCAATACATTTTATTATTTATTTTACGTTATGAATCAGCCTGCCAAGTTTCATAAATATGCCCCATAGCCCCCACATTTTTACGTTACCGGTCGAGGGCCTGGTCACGGACACTTCGGTTAACCTTAACACTTTGAGTGCCAACGACGAGAAATCGTAAATTTTTTTATTAGCGATTTCCATTCCTTTCATCAATCTAGCCTCACGTCACCACTGGGACTCTCTGAGCTCGAACAGGGAAAATACCGCCCCCATCGTCTCCCGGATGGTAATGCACCCTTTGGATTGGACCGAATGAAAACGCATGGGGAAAAGAAAATCCGGTATCCACATTTTACTTGTCAAGGCATATAATCCGTGCCGATTGCAGTCTTTGTGGTCCCTCAGAACAGCGTGGAATATGTGTTTCAAGCACCCAGCATTGGATCAATAAACGCAATCGATATTTGGAATGGCGATCAGGAATTGGAATAATCTTTTTTGAGAACATCTGATCTGAGGTAAGGAATCTATTTGACCAGTCTTGGGATAATCAGAGCTTTTTCCACAGATATATCAATGTAGGCCCTATGTGTGTGTGTGTGTGTACTAGGCCTGCCGCGATAAGCAATAAATCGATTAATTGCCGCGATAATTAAAATGAATGCAATGATTTTGACGGGCGCGATTAATTGCTATTTGCGCGTTTGTTTTAATGAGGCGGACCCAGTGCCCCTTGTCAGTCACTGTCCGTGTTGGGAGGCGGGCCGCTGGCTTTACTACAGAGCACAGCACAGGAGCTCCGTGGGGCTAACGTTACCCCTCATTGTGTCTATTCTACTAGCATTAACGTTACTCATACAAACAGAGTAAACACAGTTTTCAATCAATCAATCAATAACAACATTAACGAGACCCTCGTTGTGTCTATTCTGCTAACGCTAACGTTACCTCTCATTGTGTCTATTCTACAAGCGTTAACGTTAGCTGTAACGTTACCAGTCGCGTCTATTTGCTAACGTTAGCATTAGGTAATAATCGGTTTAAAATGGATGGTGATTACCTCACGTTGTGTCTATTCTACTAGCATTAACGTTACTCATACAAACAATCAATAGCGAGTTATATTGATCACGCTATGTACGATAGCCATGCTAAAACGCTAGCACAACATTAGCACCTAACCTAACAACAAGCCTTAACAAGTCAGCGATCTTTTTGCGAGACTAAACTCTCCGCTCGGTGGCAAATTGTGTTGATGTCGGTTTTGTTTAATCAATAAATGAGGCAGAATACACAGTGACTGTATCCTTTGTTTATTGCACTTGTGCCTGCTGCAAACATAATGATTATGAAATCCTAGAGACGCGTCTCTATTCTGACCAATCAGTGGTCTGCAGTGTTTCACGTGACTTTTCTGGTACCCAAAGTACCTGATAATCGCAACAATACTTCCGGTCCGGTCGGTGGGCTTCAAAATAAAAGTCTAAAACACCGGAAAAGACGGAGCGGTGAGCTTCAAAATAAAAGTTTTGGGAAATAAATTTCTCCAAAAAAAAAATTCTCTAACCGGTCGCAATAATATCGCTTATCGCGATATTTTCGGGGGCAATTAATCGCCCAGCAAAATGTGTTATCGTGGCAGGCCTAGTGTGTACTGATCAGGAAATAAGATAATCGATTTTTCAGCCCGCTTCTCTAGCATGCATAAGTACACATACTATCGATAATCTAGCGTTTACTTGAAAACTATTCATAAATAGGCCGAAAAATGACGTTTGTGTATTCCAGTAAAGGGCGATTCCTGCAGAATCACTTTTCTTTTCTGGAAATTTCAAAAAACTAAGTGTTTTTCAAAATGGTATAAAACGGAAATGTACTGATAAAAAAACAATCCGTTTCGACAATGTTGACTGCAAGCAAGTCATTGATAAGCGACGGGCATATTAGACACATAGCCATCATTTAAGATATAGTTTATGCGTTCGCAAATGTGCTCGCCCTCTCATTGAATAGAGCGCTGGCAGTCACTCAAGCGCTAAATCCTGCGCCCCCTGCTGGCACTCAAGCTGTTAATAAATACAAAAAAAAAAAATTGTAGATAACTTTTGAAATAGCACCAAAACAACATTCTAGTTGAAATTGTGAATTTCCAGGTATTTCAAGAAGTTAAAGCTTGAGATTCTCCCCCTCTGTTGCAGAGTTTAAGATATTGATCTCAAACCGTTGCCAATCAAGTTGTACACGTTTTAATTGATTCGTTATCCTCACTTTTGTCTCGTCTCGTCGTCTTGTTATTTTAAATGCCGTGCGATTTTATACGCCTCGTTTTTGCTTATTCCTGTATGTACACTCGACGCGACTGTCAATGAGGGAAACCTCAGTGGCCTTTCGAGTTTAAATAAAAAAGGTTTGAAATGAAAATCGACTCGACAGAAGATCCAGACCTTTAACAAGAAGCACCAGTCAATAAGGAACAGACACCAGTGGACCAAGTTGTCACGTTTTCCTGTGGTTTTATTGTCGAATAACAGCATCTTTCTGGGCAACTATTGTGCGTCGTCGTCATCTAGCAACAAAGACAATTCTCCCAGTGTCTTCCAGACAACAGGCTAATATTGTGGTCGTTTGTTATGAAGGTTTTCTAATAAACCTTTTAGGAGGTGGCCCTAGTGAAACGCACACACACGGAGAGAGGTAACACACAGACCCCCCCCCCCCAGAGAGAGAGAGAGAGCTAACACACAGACCCCCCCCCCCCAGGGAGAGAGAGCTAACACACAGACCCCCCAGAGAGAGAGAGAGCTAACACACAGAGACCCCCCCCAGGGAGAGAGAGCTAACACACAGACCCCCCAGAGAGAGAGAGAGCTAACACACAGACCCCCCAGAGAGAGAGAGAAAGCTAACACACAGAGACCCCCCCCAGGGGACATTAAAAGAGTGGAGGGCTTCGTTTTCACAGCCGGGGGCTGGGAGCGTTGAGGGTTTCCGGGTGCTGCTGCGGTTGCCGCTGTTCCCCAGCAGGGGGCGGTGGCAGTTACTGGGACAGGAAGGCCATGGCGGTGTCCCTCTCGTCCACCAGTTCGGCTGCCGTGGCGTCCATCTTGGCGCGGGAGAAGTCGTTGATGGGGAGTCCGTCCACCACCTTCCAGCTCTTGTCCTGTGGGGGGGGGGGCGATGGGTCATTTAGGACTTGAATGACATTTGAAACACTGGATCTACGTCAAACGTCCCGAGGAGATCGATACAGGCACGTTGGAACTTTAAAATCGGCAGGGGGGGAGCTCCAGTAGCTCACCACGTACCGCGAGTGCTATTTCAGCGCCGTTGACAACCGTGCTCGCGCGGATCTGGGGCTGAGCGCGTTCGAATCCCGGACGGCAGCCGTGCCTTTCCCAGAGTGTCTTTCCCCCCCATCTGAACCCTTTCAGCCTGCTTCTGTCGGTCGAACTTGACCAAGTATGAATGCGAAGAAAAAGCGATAAACGCTAAAAGAACCAGGTGACTGGTCAAAGTTTTAAAATCGGCAGGGGGTGCGGCCTTTCGGAGATGTCTTTTTTCAGAATACAGTGAGGGGAACATTCGTCGTTTAGAATGGCTGTGAAATAAGTTATTTCTATTAATGACCCTTTAACTGAAAATGACGCGAGGCAAACGAGAAGATAATTGTTTTATTTAGACTTTTCAAGCCTGAAGAAGTAAAAAAAACAAACAAACCTCACTTGAACTTCTGAATACCTCACTGGGCTCCATCTCCAAGTCTGTGTGACTAATTTCTATATCTGGGGTTAGCTTCAATCTTAGATTGAACGCGTCTCCTACAACGACGCCGCCGCGTCAAAATTAAGACGTTACACAGCTGATACCAATTGTATTATCAATGCACGGCTAATTAAGTGTTCTGTATTACATCGGTCCGCGACCCTGATGGCTGGGGACCTCTGCTATAGAGACATACTCCGTCATGGGCACGTTTACAGACTTTCGGAGTGCGTATATTATTCAACGAGAGTGCCAGCCAGCTTTTGCGCGACGGAGAAATACAATTTCAATTGTGACGAGAGAAGATCATCATCTCCCGATTCAGATACAATTTAACACAAACGGGTCCGAAGATATTAATGTTATGTTTTTTCGCGGCAAATTTTCACCCTGCAATGGATTGGTGCGTCTCATCTCCGACACCCGAGACAGAGCACTCCCCTCAGACGCAACTGTAGTTTTTCCACACGGCGAGGAAAATAATAGTCGGGCAATCTAACAAGAATTAACGTATTTACAAGTGTGTCAGTGTAATGGTGAAGTCAAGTGCTTTGAGCAGGATAAACTTATGTTACAGTATATAAAAATACCGTTTAACTTTTGTGCAGTAACTGAAGCTGCCGCACCCCCCCCCCCCCTTCCAACGTGCCTGGATCGATACATAAAGTTTATCATAATAATAATTTTATGACCCTGTATTTAGTACAGAGAGTTAACAGACAGTTGAATGCAGACCCCTGAGCCTTCTCAAATTTTTTTTTAATATTATTCTCAAGGAATCCTATATTTTTAGCTGATCAATTACATCATATTGAAAACAAGTCTGTAATTTCACCAGACAGGCGCTAAGTGGTTGTTGCTCCACCTGTAGGACTAATAGTTTAAAACCCAGTGCGCTACAGAACCATATTCACCTGGAACAATCTACCAGTCTCCATGAGGCAAGTAAAGAATAAATAGTTTTAAAAATATATAAAAAAAAAGTTAAATGATGTAAATAAGACTGATGTGATTAACAATTTTATGTTTTTATTTTTTCTCTCGTTTTAATTGCATCACTAATTACATTCTGTCTTTGTTCCGTTGTATTCTTTTATTGTGGAGGAAGACTAGCGCCCATTAATACGACAGCTAATGGGGATCCTAATAAAAACAAATAAAAAACCTAGCCCCATTTCTGACTTATTTCAAGGTCCTCCTCATCACCTACAAAGCCCTTCACTCCCATGACCCCCGGTACCTAGCTGACCTCCATCCCCACATCCCGCCCCGGAGGCTGCGGTCCTCTGACTCCGGTCTCCTCTCCATTCCCACCACCAACCTGCGCACTGTTGGTCCCAGAGCCTTCTCTGTGGCCGCACCCACCCTCTGGAACTCACTCCCTCCAAACATCCGTAGTGCTACATCCCTGCACTCCTTCAAAACCCACCTCTTCACCAAATTTGTAAATGACTGCCTGATTTCCCTCTTGTTTTCTTTCTTTTCGTTCCTTTTGTCGTTACGTTTTCCCTGATCGCCTTCCCTTAACTGCCCCCTCCTGTTAAGTGCCTTGGAGGCGCTATATATATTATATAAAGGCGCTATATAAATCTAAGATATTATTATTATTATTATTATTAAAATGATGTTGTCCATCGGTAGACTCCATGCTGTTCCTCATGCTGTTCCTCATGCTAGCTCCGGCTAGCTAGCCACAAGGTTCCTCATGCTAGCTAGCCACAAAGTTCCTCATGCTAGCTAGCCACAAGGTTCCTCATGCTAGCTCCGGCTAGCTAGCCACAAAGTTCCTCATGCTAGCTAGCCACAAAGTTCCTCATGCTAGCTAGCCACAAGGTTCCTCATGCTAGCTCCGGCTAGCTAGCCACAAAGTTCCTCATGCTAGCTAGCCACAAAGTTCCTCATGCTAGCTAGCCACAAGGTTCCTCATGCTAGCTCCGGCTAGCTAGCCACAAAGTTCCTCATGCTAGCTCCGGCTAGCTAGCCACAAGGTTCCTCATGCTAGCTCCAAAGTAATCTCGACCCGGCCGGCGCGCTTTCGTTCGGCCCTCTAAGAAAACACTGAGCACCGGTTCCGAACCAATTATTCCCGGTGTGAACACGCCGGCCGGTTAGAGATTACGTTCTGGAACCAGCTCCGGCACGGAGCCCGGCCGGTGTGACCTCAGCTCGTACAGACAGGCGTTTGACCCGGTTGACTTTGCATCGGCTTTTGTGGCAAACTATATGGAGCTAGCATGAGGAACAGCATGGACCGTACCGAGAAAGGATTCTACAGATCAACATCGTTATTGGTAAGTAGGGGTGAGGAGCAAAAAAAAATCAATACAGCAATATAACCGCAATATTCTATCGATAGTGATGCCAAGTGTCGATATTCAAAAATAATAATAAAACGTACTGCAAACAGACTGAAAAACGTATCTTATTAACATATAATGTAAATATATTTTTAATTTCAGATGTTGACAAAAAGGTAATAAATCACAATATATCTCACAGGGTTCCCAGACATTGCAAAATGAAATTCAAGGACTTAAGTACTTTTCCAAGCACTATTTCTTTTAAATGCAGTTTTATATAAAAAAAAAAATCTGATCCAATATTTATGGCTTAAAACCAATTTCCGACAATTAGTTACACTTTGGAAAAAAATCTATTTCTTGATTCAGAACAATTTGATCATGGATGAACAAAAACGTTCAATGTGAATGGTTGATTTGAATTTCAAGGACTTTTTAAGCACCTTGTTAAAAGATGGGCCGTTTAAGCCTCGACTTTTTCTTTTGTAAAAAGAAATCAAGCACTTTAAGCACTTCAATGACCTTGTGCAAACCCTGATCTCAATATGGCGATAATATGGTATCGTGGGGCCTCTGGTGATTCTTCTGGAACTATCCATACTATACTAACGGCACTTAAAAGAAAAATAGTGCTTGGAAAAGTACTTAAGTCCTTGAATTTCATTTTGCAATGTCTGGCAATATTGTGTTTCATTACACATACGAGTGCATGCTTACCAACTGTCTCGCCTGTTTTATTGCAACACTACTATCACCAGGGAGATCCCCCCCCTTGAACGGCCCTTCTAAGGTTTCTCTCCTCCACACTGCCTGTGTTGTGTTTTTCCTAGGGATGTCCGATATTATCGGCCGATATTGGCATAAAAATGTGATATCGGAAAATATCGGTATCGTTTTTTTTACATTTATTTAACCTTTATTTACCCAGGCAAGCAAGTAAGAACAAATTATAATTGGGGGGGGACCCTGCATATATCGGTATCGGTTGATATCGGTATCGGAAATTAAGAGTTGGACAATATCGGTATAGGTAAAAAAGCCAATATCGAGCATCCCTAGTTTTACCTATTGCTAGGTTTTAGTGAGTTTTTCCTTACCTTCGCGTGGGGTATGTCTGGGAGCGTTGCATTTATTTTTACATTTTTTTTTTACTTTATTGTGTTTGTTTTATTGTGATGTTTCTTCTTGACTTGTTTAACGACGACGTGTCCGGCCCACGGGGACATTAACGTGTGTCGTCGTACATTTGGTTTGATTTGAATCCCTTTAACTCAGACAGAGTGACCAAGCGGATCCACCACCAGTGATCCACCACAGTGATCTACCTTGAGATGGATGGGGAATGAGTAGATCAGGTCCTCTGGGATCCCGTAGGAGTTTCCCGCAGCGTACACACCCATGGAGGTGAACTCTCCCTGTGGGCAGGAAACAAGACCCGTCAGCATCACCGACACAACGGATCATTTAAAAAAGTGTGTGTCGTTTCTACAGCAGGAGGGCTCGTCCCAAACACAGAGAACATGCATCGTGTGTCGTTTCTACAGAAGGAGGGCTCGTCCCAAACACAGAGAACATGCATCGTGTGTCGTTTCTACAGAAGGAGGGCTCGTCCCAAACACAGAGAACATGCATCGTGTGTCGTTTCTACAGAAGGAGGGCTCGTCCCAAACACTGAGAACATGCATCGTGTGTCGTTTCTACAGCAGGAGGGCTCGTCCCAAACACTGAGAACATGCATCGTGTGTCGTTTCTACAGCAGGAGGGCTCGTCCCAAACACTGAGAACATGCATCGTGTGTCGTTTCTACAGCAGGAGGGCTCGTCCCAAACACTGAGAACATGCATCGTGTGTCGTTTCTACAGCAGGAGGGCTCGTCCCAAACACTGAGAACATGCATCGTGCCTTTACTGCAGTTCAGCTGCGACAAGAACCATTCAAACGAATGAATCAAATACGATACTTATAGTTTAGGGTTCAGAACCATCTGGACTGGGTAAAGGGGATGAGGGTGCAGGGTAAAGGGGACCAGGGTGCAGGGTAAAGGGGATGAGGGTGCAGGGTAAAGGGGATGAGGGTGCAGGGTAAAGGGGATGAGGGTGCAGGGTAAAGGGGATGAGGGTGCAGGGTAAAGGGGATGAGGGTGCAGGGTAAAGGGGATGAGGGTGCAGGGTAAAGGGGATGAGGGTGCAGGGTAAAGGGGATGAGGGTGCAGGGTAAAGGGGACCAGGGTGCAGTAAAGGGGACCAGGGTGCAGTAAAGGGGACCAGGGTGCAGTAAAGGGGACCAGGGTGCAGTAAAGGGGACGAGGGTGCAGTAAAGGGGACGAGGGTGCAGTAAAGGGGACCAGGGTGCAGTAAAGGGGACCAGGGTGCAGTAAAGGGGACCAGGGTGCAGTAAAGGGGACCAGGGTGCAGTAAAGGGGACCAGGGTGCAGTAAAGGGGACCAGGGTGCAGTAAAGGGGACGAGGGTGCAGTAAAGGGGACGAGGGTGCAGTAAAGGGGATGAGGGTGCAGGGTAAAGGGGATGAGGGTGCAGGGTAAAGGGGATGAGGGTGCAGTAAAGGGGACCAGGGTGCAGTAAAGGGGACCAGGGTGCAGTAAAGGGGACCAGGGTGCAGTAAAGGGGACCAGGGTGCAGTAAAGGGGACCAGGGTGCAGTAAAGGGGACCAGGGTGCAGTAAAGGGGATGAGGGTGCAGTAAAGGGGACCAGGGTGCAGTAAAGGGGACCAGGGTGCAGTAAAGGGGACCAGGGTGCAGTAAAGGGGACCAGGGTGCAGTAAAGGGGACCAGGGTGCAGTAAAGGGGACCCGACCTCGCGGGTGCCGAACCAGATGTCCTTCAGGTGGTCACAGATGGCCTTGGCCGCAGACATGGCGCTGGACAGCTTCCTGGCCTTGATGACGGCGGCGCCGCGCAGCTGCACCGTCTGGGTTAATAAAACACAACAACACGTTCAACACAACAACGTTTCCCCCCGAAGACACTGAAAACAAGAGTTTCTTCTAACGGAACATTCTATCCTCCTTTTAAAAGACTTCTTTCCATGTCCAGTATAAATAATACATCCACAGAGAGCGTTTAGAAAGGTGTGGAATAAAAGGATTGCTCCCCCCCCCCCCCCCAGCCAACAGAAAATATTGATTCATTAATTTATAATAAAAAATACTTTGCGGGTCCGAAATGACTGTTGTTGTTGTTGTTGTTTACATGTTGCGTGCACGCATCCCTACTCCCTACTTCCCCATTTCCCCCCACGTGGAACGCACCCGGGTTGGATAAATGACACGCTGGTGCTCTAGTGCGACACCTAGTGGCTGAGTGTCGCATGAACGGTGTGTGCGATGTGGAGCTATAGCACCTTTATAACGCAACAATAATGTCCATTGTTCACTTTGTTGAAGTGACTGTGACAACAACCCCATCCCTCTCCTACAGGTCGACTCGGGGATATACCTGGATATCTCCATTAACCCGTCTCGTCATCCACAGCCTGGCAATCAGACACACCTGTTCAGGTGTGTCAGGAGGAGGAGGAGCTACACCTGTGTAAAAAGACTGGCTTCTCCATTGTCTGGCTGTCTCTCTCCTCCAAGCTGACCACATTGTTTGGTTTGGTTTGGTTTGTTTGTTCGTTTCTCATCGGATCACTTACACGCACCGACTCATCCATGCACTCACTACATCACTGATTAGGGGTGTAACGATGCGACGTCACAACGATTCGATTATTCAGGCAACGATTCAACACGTCATGAAATCTCTTCATTTGACCACGTTTCGATTCGATACATTTTCTATCAGTTAATTCCCCAAAACATTTTTAATACACAAATGTGGCTGGGGGAACTGATTCACTCAGCATGAATGGGGATGAATGGACTATATAGGTAAAAAAAAAATACAAAAAAAATTATATATATATATTTATTATCTTTTTTTTTTATTATTAATTTCGGTTATAATCAATTCTAACATTCAAATCGATGCATCGATTCTAACACATTAGAATCGATGCATTTCGATTAATCGATGGATCGTTACACCCCTATTACCGATACATTCATTCTTTAATTCCTTTGTTTGTAAATAGTTTAATAGCATAATTAAATTACTTTTCTTTAAAAAAGAAAAAAAATCCTCAAGTACTTGTGTGGTCTCCCTTGTTTCGTCTGTTCCCCCCGAGTTTGGTTCACGACAGCGACTCACTGGATAAATGACACGCTGGTGCTCTAGTGCGACACCTAGTGGTGGCTGAATGTTCACTCACTGAGATGAAGTCTCCCTTGAGCCAGGCGTCGTCCTTCACTGCCTCGTAGGCTGGCTTCTCCCCGCCGCCCTGCACCTTCACCTTGGCGTGGTGCACGTCTGGGTACTGGGTACCTGAGTGGTTCCCCCAGATGATGACGTTCTTCACGCTGTCGGCAGACACCCCACAACGCATCGCCACCTGGTGGGGGGGAGGGGAAGCACAGGAGACAGAGAATGTGAGAGAGACAGAGATAGAATGAGAGAGACATAATGTGAGACAAAGAGAAAGAGAGAGACAGATAATGTGAGAGAGACAGATAGAATGAGAGAGACATAATGTGAGACAAAAAGAAAGAGAGAGACAGATAATGTGAGAGAGACAGAGATAGAATGAGAGAGACATAATGTGAGACGGAGAGAATGAGAGAGACAGAGAGAGAGAGAGGGAGAGACACAGAGGGAGAGAGAGACAGAGACCGACAGACGGAGAGAGAGACAGACCGTTAATGTGAGAGAGAGAGAGAGATAGAATGAGAGAGACATAATGTGAGACAGAGAGAATGAGAGAGACAGAGAGAGAGAGAGGGAGAGACACAGAGGGAGAGAGAGACAGAGAGAGACAGAGACAGACAGACGGAGAGAGAGACAGACCGTTAATGTGAGAGAGAGAGAGAGAGATAGAATGAGAGAGACATAATGTGAGACAGAGAGAATGAGAGAGACAGATAATGTGAGAGAGACGGAGAGGGAGAGACACAGACAGAGGGAGAGAGAGACCGACAGACCGTTAATGAGAGAGAGAGAGATAATGTGAGAGAGACAGAGAGGGAGAGACAGAGACAGAGGAAGAGAGAGACAGAGAGACAGACTGTTAATGTGAGGGAGAGAGACAGATAATGTGAGAGACAGAGACAGATAATGTGAGAGACAGCGAGAGAGAGACAGACACAGACACCGATAATGTGAGAGAAAGAGAGAGAGAGAGAGAGACAGAGACAGAACAGAGAGACAGACAATGTGAGAGAGAGAGAGAGACGGAGACAGAGACCGATAATGTGAGACAGAGAGAGAGAGAGAGACGGAGACAGAGAGAGAGACGGAGACAGAGAGAGACACAGAGACAGAGAGAGACAGAGGGAGAGACAGAGGGAGAGACAGAGACAGAGAGAGACACAGAGACAGAGAGAGACAGAGGGAGAGACAGAGACAGAGAGAGACAGAGGGAGAGACAGAGACAGAGAGAGACAGAGGGAGAGACAGAGAGAGACAGAGAGACAGCGAGAGAGAGAGACAGAGACCGATAATGTGAGACAGAGAGACAGAGAGACAGTACCTGAGAGGCAGCCCTGTTGTGGTCCAGACGGGTCAGGCAGGAGAAGTTCTCCTTGGGGATGGAGGGAGCAGACTTGGAGGCAATCAAGCAGTTGGTGTTTGCCGGGTTCCCCACCACCAGGACCTGACGGAGGGAGAGAGAGAGAGAGAGAGAGAGAGAGATTTATAGTATTCCCGACGGTGTTTTTTTAAACACTTATAGATTTACTACAGAAATACTGTAGTGATTTATAGCACTGACCTAGAGTCAGCTCCAGCCTGTTCCGTTTGAATAAGGTCATGAAAACAAGTGGTCCTCGTCACTGACCTAGAGTCAGCTTCAGTCTTTGTTTGAATAAAAGGTCATGAAAACAAGTGTTCCTGGTCACTCACTGACCCCAGACCAGCACTCCCTACTCTGGAAAGCCTTCATGAATACATCATTCAGACAAGAGAGATACAGCAGTTATTATTACGCCACTCATATACTACTCAATTAGCAACTTTGTTCATAAATATTCATTGGGAGGGCGGCTAGGTGGTGCAGTGGGCAAGGCGCTCACCACCAACGCAGGAGACGCTGGGTTCGAGCCCAGCTCTCCGCATTGCTATCAGCTTGGCTGGTCGTTCATACTAATACAATTAGCAGTGTTAGGGGGGTGGGAAGCTGATGGGTGGGGATCGGACGTTGTGGACAGCGACTCCTACAGGTCGGTTGGTGCGCCTGCGCAGCAGAATCAGGAAGTATCGGGGGCGGCGTGCCCTCCAAAAACACAGACCCCCCCCCCGACGCTGAGAGATCGCGCTGTGCAGGTGGAAAGATGCGACGGTTGCTTCCTCGAGTACCGGAGGGGGGGACACGTGATGCAAGGCTTCGTCCACATTGCAGCCGGCTTGTGGGAGGCATGGCCTAACAGCGTTCGACAGCACCACTAGAAGTGTGTGGTGGTGTCTTTATGACCCACTAGAAGTGTGTGGTGGTGTCTTTATGACTCACTAGAAGTGTGTGGTGGTGTCTTTATGAGCCTCTAGAAGTGTGTGGTGTCTTTATGACCCACTAGTAGTGTGTGGTGGTGTCTTTATGACCCACTAGAAGAGTGTGGTGGTGTTTTTATGACCCACTAAAAGTGTGTGGTGGTGTCTTTATGAGCCACTAGAAGTGTGTTGGTGTCTTTATGACCCACTAGAAGTGTGTGGTGGTGTCTTTATGAGCCACTAGAAGTGTGTGGTGTCTTTATGACCCACTAGAAGTGTGTGGTGGTGTCTTTATGACCCACTAGAAGTGTGTGGTGGTGTCTTTATGACCCACTAGAAGTGTGTGTGGTGTCTTTATGACCCACTAGAAGTGTGTGGTGGTGTCTTTATGACCCTCTAGAAGTGTGTGTTGGTGTCTTTATGACCCACTAGAAGTGTGTGGTGGTGTCTTTATGACCCACTAGAAGTGTGTGGTGGTGTCTTTTAGGGCTGGACGGTATGGTGTAAAATTTATATCACGGTATAATTTGAAGCATAGACGATAACGGTATACATCACGGTATATTCATTCATCTTAAAAATGTCTATATAAATGCTTCTGAAGTGTTAAAACACTGGTATGGCAGGCAGCTATCACTGTACTCTTGTATTACTAGGACATATTTCACATAGTACAGAGGTATTTTAAGAACATTTATTGTGCAAAACTGCCACAGAAAAATGCAAAACCTTTTTTCAAGTTACTTCCATCTCTGACAGAGAAGCTGCGAAGGTGGTTTCAGTTCTCCTTCCTGGTTTAGGCCTGGCCTACTTTCCATTAGGGCTGGGCGATATAACAATAACGATAAATATCGCGATATATTTTAATAATCGATATCGAATATCGAAATAAAAAAAAAATCGAAAAATCGTTTTTTTTTTTTATATATATATTTTTTTACCTGCAACAGGGCAGTTTTAAAACCAGAGACAGTGGACAGACTTGTCTTTCTTGCCTGCAACTTAAAGTAATGGCTTTGCTTGTCCAAATGACAATACTGACCAAATTCAGATTTTTTTCTCTTGTCCATTTATTTTGTTTGCTTTCTAATTTAAAATACATTTTGAAACCGTCTGTACACAGTAGGCTATGTGTGCTAGCAGAACTAGTCTCCAGTCACGAGTCACAATGCACATGTGCGGTGGTTTGTCCACCAAAAAAGCGCCAAAAGATCGAAAAGAAACTAGCAGAGCCAGAACTGTTCAACTCCCCTGGTGCCACAGCCAGCAGAGAAGCCGGTTTACTTTAGCTTTTAAACCAGCTGCAGCCTGAGAACTGGAGTGTGAGGGGATGTAACACTAAAGATGGCGGCAATGACAAAGAATTGCTGCAAAATAAACATACATATGTTGTTAAAAAACAAAAAAAAAAAATTATACTTATAACAATTCGATAATTATCGATATCGAGAAATAAAATAAAATGTTCATATCGTTATCGCGATATGATTTTTTTCCATATCGCCCAGCCCTACTTTCCATTGACACCAATTTATCTGCCTCCCTCCCTCCCTCCCTCCCTCCCTCCCTCCCTCCCTCCCTCCCTCCCTCCCTCTCCCTCTCGCGCACCACGAACCGCTCAACTCCTCCAAAATCCCTAAAGCAGGTGTTCCATTTCCATACCTCTCCCTCTCTCTACTCTCTCCCTCTCCCTCTCCCTCTCCCTCTCGCGCACCACAAACCGCTCAACTCCTCCAAAATCCCTAAAGCAGGTGTTCCATTTCCATACCTCTTTACCTCTCCCTCTCCCTCTCTACTCTCTACTCTCCCTCTCACCTCCTCCAAAATCCCTAAAGCAGGTGTTCCATTTCCATACAGCTAGCTGGTCTTCTCCTCTGTGTAGTGCCTTCTTCACGTAGAACACGAGGGGAGAGAGAACGCCTGCAGCAGGGCTCTACGCTACACCAACACTGGGGAGCCCTGGCGGAAGAACCACAAAGATACAAAAAAAAAATGCTGCTAGAATGAGTCTGGAATTCCTGTCATTTCTGTGTTTTTTTTTTTTTTTTTTTTAATATTTGAATTGAAACTTCGATTCTCTGGCTCTGGGTTGCGAGCAAGTTTAAAACCCCAATGTATAACTTTGTGAATAACATGGGGGCCGTTAAACTATAAAGAAAATGTGCCAATAGATAACATTCAGCCACTAGAACAGCGGCGTGTCATTGATTTATGTCAGGTGCGTTCCACCTGGGGAATAGGTGGGGAGGGGATACATGTAATTAATCAATGTTTCTAAAATCTCTGGGGATTTTTTTTTCTCTCTTTTTTTCTAATGATCACTACATAGAAATTGTATCCATCTATAGCACCTTTCATTCCTATGAAAAGATGCAAGGTGCTTCCACTGTCGTGACGGTACATACGACGGGGAGCTTGAATCTTTCCATTCGTCGATCAAATCTACCCTCATCCAGCGCCCGTCCTGAGAGTCAGGGTGAGTCAGGGTGAACACGGGTCTCTTGTTGTGCCTTCATTACTATCGACAGATCCAGCAGACAGTAACCTCAGGACAGAGAGAGAGAGACAGACAGACAGGCTGTAGCTGCAGTGAGACAGTAACCTCAGGACAGAGAGAGAGACAGACAGGCTGTAGCTGCAGTGAGACAGTAACCTCAGGACAGAGAGAGAGAGACAGACAGACAGGCTGTAGCTGCAGTGAGACAGTAACCTCAGGACAGAGAGAGAGAGACAGACAGACAGGCTGTAGCTGCAGTGAGACAGTAACCTCAGGACAGAGAGAGAGAGACAGACAGACAGACAGGCTGTAGCTGCAGTGAGACAGTAACCTCAGGACAGAGAGAGAGAGACAGACAGACAGGCTGTAGCTGCAGTGAGACAGTAACCTCAGGACAGAGAGAGAGAGACAGACAGGCTGTAGCTGCAGTGAGACAGTAACCTCAGAACAGAGAGACAGACAGACAGGCTGTAGCTGCAGTGAGACAGTAACCTCAGGACAGAGAGACAGACAGGCTGTAGCTGCAGTGAGACAGTAACCTCAGGACAGAGAGACAGACAGACAAGCTGTAGCTGCAGTGAGACAGTAACCTCAGAACAGAGAGAGAGACAGACAGGCTGTAGCTGCAGTGCGACAGTAACCTCAGGACAGAGAGAGAGAGACAGACAGGCTGTAGCTGCAGTGCGACAGTAACCTCAGGACAGAGAGAGAGAGACAGACAGGCTGTAGCTGCAGTGAGACAGTAACCTCAGGACAGAGAGAGAGAGACAGACAGGCTGTAGCTGCAGTGAGACAGTAACCTCAGGACAGAGAGAGACAGACAGGCTGTAGCTGCAGTGAGACAGTAACCTCAGGACAGAGAGAGAGACAGACAGGCTGTAGCTGCAGTGAGACAGTAACCTCAGGACAGAGAGAGAGAGACAGACAGGCTGTAGCTGCAGTGAGACAGTAACCTCAGAACAGAGAGAGAGAGACAGACAGGCTGTAGCTGCAGTGAGACAGTAACCTCAGGACAGAGAGACAGACAGGCCAGACTGTAGCTGCAGTGAGACAGTAACCTCAGGACAGAGAGAGAGAGACAGACAGGCTGTAGCTGCAGTGAGACAGTAACCTCAGGACAGAGAGAGACAGACAGACAGGCCACGCTGTAGCTGCAGTGAGACAGTAACCTCAGGACAGACAGACAGACAGGCTGTAGCTGCAGTGAGACAGTAACCTCAGGACAGAGAGAGACAGACAGGCTGTAGCTGCAGTGAGACAGTAACCTCAGGACAGAGAGACAGACAGACAGGCTGTAGCTGCAGTGAGACAGTAACCTCAGGACAGAGAGACAGACAGACAGACAGGCTGTAGCTGCAGTGAGACAGTAACCTCAGGACAGAGAGAGAGACAGACAGGCTGTAGCTGCAGTGAGACAGTAACCTCAGGACAGAGAGACAGACAGACAGACAGGCTGTAGCTGCAGTGAGACAGTAACCTCAGGACAGAGAGACAGACAGACAGACAGGCTGTAGCTGCAGTGAGACAGTAACCTCAGGACAGAGAGACAGACAGACAGACAGGCTGTAGCTGCAGTGAGACAGTAACCTCAGGACAGAGAGACAGACAGGCTGTAGCTGCAGTGAGACAGTAACCTCAGGACAGAGAGAGAGAGACAGACAGGCTGTAGCTGCAGTGAGACAGTAACCTCAGGACAGAGAGAGAGAGAGACAGGCTGTAGCTGCAGTGAGACAGTAACCTCAGGACAGAGAGACAGACAGACAGACAGGCTGTAGCTGCAGTGAGACAGTAACCTCAGGACAGAGAGAGAGAGACAGGCTGTAGCTGCAGTGAGACAGTAACCTCAGGACAGAGAGAGAGACAGACAGGCTGTAGCTGCAGTGAGACAGTAACCTCAGGACAGAGAGAGAGACAGACAGGCTGTAGCTGCAGTGAGACAGTAACCTCAGGACAGAGAGAGACAGACAGGCCAGACTGTAGCTGCAGTGAGACAGTAACCTCAGGACAGAGAGAGAGACAGACAGGCCAGGCTGTAGCTGCAGTGAGACAGTAACCTCAGGACAGAGAGAGAGACAGACAGACTGTAGCTGCAGTGAGACAGTAACCTCAGGACAGAGAGAGACAGACAGGCCAGACTGTAGCTGCAGTGAGACAGTAACCTCAGGACAGAGAGACAGACAGACAGACAGGCTGTAGCTGCAGTGAGACAGTAACCTCAGGACAGAGAGAGAGAGACAGACAGGCTGTAGCTGCAGTGAGACAGTAACCTCAGGACAGAGAGAGAGAGACAGACAGACAGGCTGTAGCTGCAGTGAGACAGTAACCTCAGGACAGAGAGACAGGCTGTAGCTGCAGTGAGACAGTAACCTCAGGACAGAGAGAGACAGACAGACAGACAGGCTGTAGCTGCAGTGAGACAGTAACCTCAGGACAGAGAGAGAGACAGACAGGCTGTAGCTGCAGTGAGACAGTAACCTCAGGACAGAGAGAGACAGACAGACAGGCTGTAGCTGCAGTGAGACAGTAACCTCAGGACAGAGAGAGAGACAGGCTGTAGCTGCAGTGAGACAGTAACCTCAGGACAGAGAGAGAGACAGGCTGTAGCTGCAGTGAGACAGTAACCTCAGGACAGAGAGAGAGACAGACAGACAGGCTGTAGCTGCAGTGAGACAGTAACCTCAGGACAGAGAGAGAGACAGACAGGCTGTAGCTGCAGTGAGACAGTAACCTCAGGACAGAGAGAGACAGACAGACAGGCTGTAGCTGCAGTGAGACAGTAACCTCAGGACAGAGAGAGAGAGACAGGCTGTAGCTGCAGTGAGACAGTAACCTCAGGACAGAGAGAGAGACAGACAGACAGGCTGTAGCTGCAGTGAGACAGTAACCTCAGGACAGAGAGAGAGACAGACAGACGGGCTGTAGCTGCAGTGAGACAGTAACCTCAGAACAGAGAGAGAGAGACAGACAGGCTGTAGCTGCAGTGAGACAGTAACCTCAGGACAGAGAGAGACAGACAGACAGGCTGTAGCTGCAGTGAGACAGTAACCTCAGGACAGAGAGAGAGACAGACAGGCTGTAGCTGCAGTGCGACAGTAACCTCAGGACAGAGAGAGAGACAGACAGGCTGTAGCTGCAGTGCGACAGTAACCTCAGGACAGAGAGAGAGACAGACAGGCTGTAGCTGCAGTGAGACAGTAACCTCAGAACAGAGAGAGAGACAGACAGACAGGCTGTAGCTGCAGTGCGACAGTAACCTCAGGACAGAGAGACAGACAGGCTGTAGCTGCAGTGAGACAGTAACCTCAGGACAGAGAGACAGACAGGCTGTAGCTGCAGTGAGACAGTAACCTCAGGACAGAGAGAGAGACAGACAGGCTGTAGCTGCAGTGAGACAGTAACCTCAGGACAGAGAGAGAGAGAGACAGACAGGCTGTAGCTGCAGTGAGACAGTAACCTCAGGACAGAGAGAGAGACAGACAGACAGGCTGTAGCTGCAGTGAGACAGTAACCTCAGGACAGAGAGAGACAGACAGACAGGCTGTAGCTGCAGTGAGACAGTAACCTCAGAACAGAGAGAGAGACAGACAGGCTGTAGCTGCAGTGAGACAGTAACCTCAGGACAGAGAGAGACAGACAGGCTGTAGCTGCAGTGCGACAGTAACCTCAGGACAGAGACAGACAGACAGACAGGCTGTAGCTGCAGTGAGACAGTAACCTCAGGACAGAGAGAGAGACAGACAGGCTGTAGCTGCAGTGAGACAGTAACCTCAGGACAGAGAGAGAGAGACAGACAGACTGTAGCTGCAGTGAGACAGTAACCTCAGGACAGAGAGACAGACAGGCTGTAGCTGCAGTGAGACAGTAACCTCAGGACAGAGAGACAGACAGGCCAGGCTGTAGCTGCAGTGAGACAGTAACCTCAGGACAGAGAGAGAGACAGACAGGCTGTAGCTGCAGTGAGACAGTAACCTCAGGACAGAGAGAGAGACAGACAGACAGGCTGTAGCTGCAGTGAGACAGTAACCTCAGGACAGAGAGAGAGAGACAGACAGACAGGCTGTAGCTGCAGTGAGACAGTAACCTCAGGACAGAGAGAGACAGACAGGCTGTAGCTGCAGTGCGACAGTAACCTCAGGACAGAGAGAGAGAGACAGACAGGCTGTAGCTGCAGTGCGACAGTAACCTCAGGACAGAGAGAGAGACAGACAGGCTGTAGCTGCAGTGCGACAGTAACCTCAGGACAGAGAGAGACAGACAGGCTGTAGCTGCAGTGAGACAGTAACCTCAGGACAGAGAGAGAGACAGACAGGCTGTAGCTGCAGTGAGACAGTAACCTCAGAACAGAGAGAGACAGACAGGCTGTAGCTGCAGTGAGACAGTAACCTCAGGACAGAGAGAGAGAGAGACAGACAGGCTGTAGCTGCAGTGCGACAGTAACCTCAGAACAGAGAGAGAGACAGACAGGCTGTAGCTGCAGTGAGACAGTAACCTCAGGACAGAGAGAGAGAGACAGACAGACAGGCTGTAGCTGCAGTGAGACAGTAACCTCAGGACAGAGAGAGAGACAGACAGACAGGAAGCACAGGGTCACCTTGACGGGTTAAGTTAGCCTCAGAGACGGGCAGAGACAGCCAGACGGGCAGACAGACAGACAGGAAGCACGGGGTCACCTTGACTGTCTTCTTGGCGTACTTCTCCAGGGCGGCTCCCTGGGTCTTGAAGATGGCCACGTTGGCCTTGAGGAGGTCCTTCCTCTCCATGCCCTCCTTCCTGGGCATGGAGCCCACCAAGATGGCGACGTCCAGGTCCTTGAAGCCGACCTCGACCTTGTCGGTGGGGATGACCTCTGTAAAAAAGGGGAGCAAATGGGACGCAAAACAAAAAATCAGCCTGTGGACTCCCTCCCTTCGTGAGACTCTTTGGGGATTTGCATCGTTAACCAATGTGTTGGAATCTCTGAAGGAGAAATCTCCTGCTCGGAGATCCTTTTTTAAAAAAGGGATCTCTCTTCTGTATTGTTACGGTTGCATTATTGTTATAGAACACAGTGTGAGGATCTACAAGATCTATGGGAGGAGGAGGGTGTAACTTATGATGTGCACTTAATACAATTATAGTGTATAGAAGTATAATATAGAATACATTATATAGATATGCGTGTGTACGCGTGTATAAATGAATGAACCTAAATATGCAATTTAACCGATAGATACACAACTTTTATTTATTATTTATGTTCATTTAATTGTGTTGATGTTTCCATTTCGGCTAAATAAGCATGTACATTTAGTTTGGTGAACATTGCACTTAGTCCATCAGTGTACTGTATGTGTGTAGGGGCAGGTACAATAAGGTCTATCAGTGTACTGTATGTGTGTAGGGGCAGGTACAATAAGGTCTATCAGTGTACTGTATGCGTGTAGGGGCAGGTACAATAAGGTCTATCAGTGTACTGTATGTGTGTAGGGGCAGGTACAATAAGGTCTATCAGTGTACTGTATGTGTGTATGGGGCAGGTACAATAAGGTCTATCAGTGTACTGTATGTGTGTAGGGCAGGTACAATAAGGTCTATCAGTGTACTGTATGTGTGTAGGGGCAGGTACAATAAGGTCCATCAGTGTACTGTATGTGTGTAGGGCAGGTACAATAAGGTCTATCAGTGTACTGTATGTGTGTAGGGGCAGGTACAATAAGGTCTATCAGTGTACTGTATGTGTGTAGGGCAGGTACAATAAGGTCCATCAGTGTACTGTATGTGTGTAGGGCAGGTACAATAAGGTCTATCAGTGTACTGTATGTGCATGTAGGGGCAGGTACAATAAGGTCTATCAGTGTACTGTATGTGTGTAGGGCAGGTACAATAAGGTCTATCAGTGTACTGTATGTGTGTAGGGGCAGGTACAATAAGGTCTATCAGTGTACTGTATGTGTGTAGGGGCAGGTACAATAAGGTCTATCAGTGTACTGTATGTGTGTAGGGCAGGTACAATAAGGTCTATCAGTGTACTGTATGTGTGTAGGGGCAGGTACAATACGTTTTCTTCTTCCGGTTCCTTTCGGCCATGGAATTTAGTGGAGCATATTGATATGTACTGTTGGGACTGTAATAATTCCATTTACGAATAAATAAAAATAAAATGAAATGATAAAAGATCACTAGTGGGACTCAAACCCATAACGTTGTAGGGATGTGGGACCACACCCCACAACAACGCTCCTGGTTTATAGATCTGAACTGTATTGATTTGTTCCCCAACTAGTGATTGATCACAATATGTCAATCAGTGACGTCGCACCCGTCAAGACTATTTCAGTCCCCGATACCTGGGCTTTGCGTATCGGTCGATACCGAGTACCGATCCATTACTTTTTAATGAAACAGTATAGATTTGGGCAGTCATTGGACAGAAAATAATTATAATATACATTTTTCTCCATTAAGAGGATTAACGTGTAAAACAAAATGCAGTAAATCAAGTCACTTTGCGTCGATGATTTCTGGCACGCTAAGACTAGTTTCTCTTGGTATCAGATCTTAGTATCTGGGGAAATTCTCTGATACCGATATTATATCTATTTTTAACCTGGCATGATCAGACCCGATAACAGCATCAGTGCAGCTCTAATGTCAATCAATCAGCCCATATCGATTGAAAAATATATAACAATCCTATTCTTATTATATCTTCGCTGGCATCTCGTCCTTCCTTATCAAACGATAAAGGCGTGTCTCAGGCCTCTGAAGATAACGTGTTGTTCCTTACAGCCAAGCAGACAGAGCCGATAAACGGCATCCGGTCAAAGTAGACGACAGACTGTGATGAGTTTATTTAATTTTTTTATCAGGGTGAACTTCAGCCGGGGCACAGAGAACACCCGCCCCCCCCCCCCCCCCCCTATTGTCCCACCACTAACGGGATTGGCTGGAATTTCCCCCCACAAAGGCCTTCAGCACCCGGCCAATAGGGCGCCGTCTGACTGACACTCCTCCCCCTCCTTCTCAGAGAGAGGCTGTTGTTATGGTGAGGGTTGCACATAGTGGTCGGAAAAGTACCACGACGGACGGTGTGTGTGCCCTCACACACACACACACACACACCAAAGACCTTGTACCGCTGCACTATAGGGGAGGTGTAGTGTTGGTTACGCCATTGCCGTTTTTCGCGTGTTCCACCCTCTGTTCCAACGCAATGTATTTCCCCATTGCCCATTTCTAAATCCGTCTCGTTTAAAACAAATAAAGCATGAACATTTGCACGGTGTACCTTTCTGTGCTTATTCATCCACAATCTATGGCTCAACATGAGAAAATATTCACAATTAAATCATAAAAATAATAAAATAATCGCCAAATTTTATTTCAACCAGAAATGCTTAAACAATAATGTTAAGTGATAGAAGGGAACTCGTTTTGTGCAAAAAAGAAAATGGGAAGCTTTTTCAATTTCCATGCGGCAGAATTGTTACAATAATAGCCGATAATCCATTTTCCCCAATGATGAATCCCTATACGGGGTGGACCAACCAGTGACGCCAGACTAGGGCTGGGCGATAAAACGATAATGATAAATATCGCGATAAATTATTTCCTCGAAATAAACATGAAACGTGGTCGCAAAGTTTCGATGTATCGATTTTCCAAGTTTGGCTCCGTTCAGCCTCGGCTCAGCACACTCACCACTAACAACCAACGTTACGTGATGACGTCCTTACGCACCACAGCTGAGCTCAGGACTCAAGGCTGCTAGGATACTTAGCTTGCACGTCGCTGTTTTTATATATTTACGTGCCGAGTATGTGTGTGGCGAGAATTCTGATGCCACGGTTATAGTAGTGTGTGATATACGGTGGACGTCGTTGCAATGTATTGTGGCGGAACAGAGTATTTTAGGGATATTTACTAGTACATTGTCATGGAATACATCGCTTGTAAACGAAGCTGGCTAGGTTAACTAGCTTGCACGTCGCTGTTTTTATATATTTACGTGCCGAGTATGTGTGTGGCGAGAATTCTGATGCCACGGTTAGAGTAGTGTGTAATATACGGTGGACGTCGTTGCAATGTATTGTGGCGGAACAGAGTATTTTAGGGATATTTACTAGTACATTGTCATGGGATACACAGTACTGCTCGCTCTGGCTAACGTGCGCGGACTGATGACGACATCAACTCGAGACATTCACAGCAGAAAAATAAGTCTATTAATAGCCCGTCCATCGGCGCCGGGCATAAAAAGTTAATTAAACTTGACAGACATTATATCGACGATAATTATCGATATCGAGTTATATGAAAATAATTTTATAATTTTATCGCGATAACGTTTTTGGTCATATCGCCCAGCCCTACGCCAGACTACACCTCGCTATATCCAGTGGGTTTTAAAATACGTTGCAGATGTGCGACAGGTGCCAAGAGTGCGTTCCACGGCCCAGCGTGACGAGGCAGAACAGAGCCCCCCCCTCTCAGCAGGGGGCCACTCTGTAGCCCTGCTCCGCTGTAATGATGTCTACACGGCGTTTCACACGCTACTACTGCCGTGCTGTACATGTCAGAATACTTCCCAAAGGTCAGAATACTTCCCAAAAGGTCAGTGAATACCACGATCACAACACCAGAGGGAGCTCCACAAATAATGTTCAACGCAGATTTGGCTCAAACAAGGGACTAAACGCACGTTTCGCGATTATGCCACATCAATGTGGAACAGCCCTACCCACGGCTGTAAAGGAATGTGAATCACTACCCACTTTCAAAACCACCCTCAAAGAGCACCTACTTACTACGGGTGGCTGCAATTCGAAACTGGCCCCGGTAAATGTACAGTAAATGTCCTCCTAACCCAGTAATACACGAGACCCTCTTCTTGGGACCAGGCAAGGTTTCGTTGATAATTTAATGTACAGTTACACCCCCCCCCCTCCACCCCAACCTCCTCCAATGTACAGTTTCTTCTTCCCCCTCAAATGTATATACTCTTTTTTAGACTCTTTTTGTATCACAAACAGTATTATATTTGTAGATCTGGTATGTCATAAATGTATAGATGTAGCAGTACTGTCTATCTGTATGTCATGTTATGATGAATTGAAAATGGGGGACCCTGATGTAAACAAGACAAACGTCTTTCTCTGGTCTGCATCCCCTTAACAATTGTGTATTGAGCCATACTGTATTGTACCCCATTCTGCAATCTGTTAATACAGTTTTCAATCAATCAATCAATCAATCAGTCAATCAGTCGGGCGGATACGATGCGTCGTCCCACCCCTATAGCTCTCAGCAGTGGAAGGAGGAGGCAGAACAGGACCCTCACTCACCTCTCAGCAGGGGCAGAGCACAGTCCTGCAGCTCCATCACCACGCCGTCCAGAACCGGCAGCATGGGCGAGATGTCCAGCAGAACCAGGACGATGGGCTGAGGGCAGGAAGGTCATTTAATAGCCACAGATCGGAGTTTCCCCCCTCAAGACTATTACGTTATATCAGTGTTTCCCTCAAGGTTCTTGGGTTATAATTAGGGATGTCAGATATTATCGGCCGATATCGGCATTAAAATGTGATATCGGAAAATATCGGTATCGGTTTAAAAAAAATTTTTTTTTTTTTTTTTTTTTACATTTCTATAACATTTATTTACCCAGGCAAGCAAGTAAGAACAAATTCTGATTTTATTTATTGTCAAAAGTATGCATAATGTTGTGTTAATTCCACAACAAGAGATATCTAATGTTAATTACCTAAAATTATTAAAAATTTTGGAGGGGGGGAAACTCTGCATACATCGGTATCGGAAATTAAGAGTTGGACAATATCGGTATATCTGTAAAAAAGCCAATATCGAGCATCCCTAGTTATAATCTGTGTTTCCCTCGACGTTCTTAGGTTATCTGTGGTGGTAGGAGGAGGCCTGGCTGGGAGACGTGTTAAAAAAACAATGCAGATTTATTTTTCACATAAATTAGTAGTAGTAGTAGTTTAGTCAGTCAGTCATCATCTCACACAATACAATATACACCATCATTTAACAATATTTGATTTTACAGTGACTGAAAAGGTACAGACTGAAGCATAATGCTTATAGGCCTGTCCTATAATTCTTAACAATTTACAAAAATTAAGACTCCAAAACGGTATTATATAAAAAAGAAAAAAAAAAAAACAGTATTATTCACCCTTGTAGTTTTCAAAAATAGCTTTACAAACAATTTTCTTAAAAACCAAAATCACACATCCAAGAACTAATAATAATAATGCATTTTATTTAAAGGCGCCTTTCTGAGCACCCAAGGTCGCCGTACAGGGTTAAAAAAAAAATACAATTTCACACAGTAAAAACACAGTATTACAGAGTTACATAGGGGAGCAGTTGTAATAAACTTAAAAAGTGAGTACGCCAGAATGAACAGATGTGTTTTGAGACGGGAAACAAAGGTGGGGAGGTTGTCTATTTCACGGATTTCTTGTGGTAGGCAATTCCAGAGGCGGGGGGGGGGGGGGGGCACAGCGGGAGAAGGCTCTGGATCCCATGGTAGTCAGACAGGAAGGGGGAGTGACAAGTTGGAAGGAAGAGGAGGATCTGAGTGACCGAGAGGGAGCGTAGGACTGGAGGAGTTCCGTGAGCTAAGGAGGGGCTAGGTTATGGAGAGCCTTGAAAGTGAACTCTATATAAAACAGTTTTGCACACGTTGATATAGTTTTGACAAGTTATTGGGAGTTAACGAGTTTGAATATGGCCACCACCCAGTGATGTCATCATCGGGGACATTGAATCCTTGTGTCGTGTTAAAAGAACACAGCAACATTTGGGGAAATTATTAGCTTATAGTCTTCTCCAGAGGCTATAGGCTGCATGTTAGCCTAGCTGAGCACACTGAAAAGCGGACATGATCGGTTAGCCTTCGGGGGAGAGGTGTTAGTTGGACAATGCCCAGGCTAACCGGTCATGTCCGCTTCCATTCATTGTGCTAAGCTAGGCTAACGTGCAGCCAGATAGCTTCCTACTGAACGTACACAGAGAGGAGACTGGTATCCATCTTCTTGTCTCTCTCTGGAGAAGACGGTAAGCTAATTTCCCCAAAATGTTGGCGTGTTCCTTTAATTACAGCTAATTTTAATTATAAGGTAGCAGTCCCTATAAGACAAGATATTGCTATTTTATTCATCCATTTCACGGAGCTGTAATACACACGACACAAGGATTCCATGGCCGCCGATGACATCACTGGGGGCCACGTTCAAACTCCTTTACGCTCCGTAACTGTCCAACTAAATGAATTTGTGCAAAACTGAGTTTTTGGACGTGCGTGAGATTATGAGCAAAATAAATAAGCATTGTTTTTTTGGGTGGAGTAGTGCCCCTTTAAGATGGCCAACGGTCATTGTGTCACCTTGGGCAATCCATTTGTGGTGGTGGGTCTGTGTCGGGTGCCTAGTGGGAGGGGCGCCAAGAATAAATCTGTGTGTGTGGGGAAACTATATATCAATCAAAACATTACAGGCCTCCACAGACCCTCATCTGCACCTCGATTACACTGCCTACTTGTTCATATGCGTATATTCAAAGAGATCATTAACGGAACGTAGACCAATCGCAGTCACTCTTATTGTCTGGGACCAAATACGGCCACGCCCCATTCCCAGTAAAAAGTGGGAATCTCTAGAATGGGTTTTGGGCGACGGTGTTTACGGAAGTGCCTCTCAAGGTGACGATTAGACAACACTTTCTGTTGTCAGTAGATGGCAGCATTGGTTTAAAATTAAAAAGGTGAAAATGTTGAAAACTACAACATGAATACATTTCCCAAGACCTTTAGCACAGGTCACAGGTCACTGGGACGCGTCTATTCTTTGACGCGATCTGAACAGCGGTAAACTATTAATGCGACCTCAGTACAGTGACCGCGAATGGTAAACTAATTATCTTAAAGGGGAACTATTTTACTATTTCTTTCACTATTTGGGCACTTTTACACAATTCCTGTGAGTCTATGGAACACCTCTGTAATATATATATTTTTTTTATTCATTGTTTTGTATTTCTAATCAAGTCCTCAAAAACAGCATTTTTCTACCTCAAGATTTCGAGCTGTTTTGAGCCTGGGCTCCTAAACCACTGCGCCGGGCCGGCCCCCCTGAACATTAACATGCAGCAGTGACTATATGACATCACATATAGGCACATTTTCAAACGACTCAGTTCAGTGAGGGTGAATATTGTGAGAGGAGAATTGGAAGAATGCGCCAATATGAGAATTTTTAGACATAGATCATATTAATATAAGTTCACATAGCTAGGAAACAATGCTAAACACTCAAAAAGGCCATTTATAAGATAGTTCCCCTTTAACAAAAGTGCATCATTACCATAATGTTTGTTGTCTAAATGGAAACAAAATGGTACAATTTAAGATTTTAAATGTTATCCGCATATAAAAGGACAAATAAAACATCGTTAATTTGTAAGAAACCTCAATGAAAACAGCGCAGGGGTAAGTAATATTCGCTGTCGTTATGAAAATGTGATAGAATCCTATAAAAATGTGAACGCATTTGGTCACCGTGACGTTATATTGTTTACACTGCTCATTTTTTATTTTCTACTGTACTATAATTGTATTACCTGCATTATGTCTTTTACCATAACCCTGCCCAGTGCCCATACCTGTACCTCCCTCCCCCATGATGCCCGAATTTCCCCCAAGGGCATCAATAAAGGAATAATGTTATCGTTATGCTACTCCATGATGTAATGTGTGTGTACACAAGTTCAAGTTCAAGTTCCTTTTATTGGCCAGGCCGGTGGAATTCAAGCACGGTGCAGGTGGTAGCTGCGACAATACACCACATAAAACTAGGGATGTCCGATATTATCGGCCAATATCGGCAGTAAAATGTGATATCGGAAAATATCGGTATCTGTTTAAAAAAAATAAAAAAAACAATAACAATATTTGTTATATATATATCCAGTGAAATTATTAGTTACCTGAAATTATTCAGTTTTTTGGACGGGGAAACCCTGCATATATCGGTATCGGTTGATATCGGTATCGGAAATTAAGAGTTGGACAATATCGGAATATCGGTATCGGTAAAAAAGCCAATATCGAGCATCCCTACATAAAACATAAAAAGACACATGGAACAGTACAGTACAGAAAACACCACCTAGAACAAATACATGACAGAAACAGTACAGTACGAAAAACTATAGATTGAGAGAGAGTGAGGGGGGGCCCCCGTTACCTGCTCTGGGCCGAACACATCTCCCTTGGCGATGCTATACAGCAGGGAGTAGGCGATCTGCCCGGCGGCGCCGGTCACCAGAACACGGATTGGGTCAGCCTACAACAACAAAAAAAAAGAAAAAAAAAGACAATTAACATTTTATTAACAGATTGCAGAATGGGTACAATACAGTATACGGCTCAATACACACAATTGTTAAGGGGATGCAGACCAGAGAAAGACTTTCGTCTGGTTTACATCAGGGTCCCCCATTTTCAATTCATAGTGACTGACATTTATGACATACACAACATAACATAGGGACATATACATGACATACAGGTATATAGTAACGTTACATGTGTGACATATGATATGCAAAATACACAGTACCGTTACCCATAGATCCTAACAGAGAATATATACATATGATGGGGATGAGACTGTACATTAGGAGGGGGTGGGTTGGGTGGGAGAAAAAATATACACATCCGGTGGGGAGAAAATATCTAATACAGACGGTAAAAGTTATTATTAACCAAAACAATGCGGACACGCATGACGACAGTGACCTACATAGACCGTGGAGGAGACGGAAGCGGCAGTAACCACATCAGACCGGCGCGCCGCTCACGTTGATCCACGGTGGTCGACACGACACAGACAACATTACAGAGACCCATCGTTCCAATAGGGTCCAGCTGCAGCGCCGGAGAATCCTCTCACTGGGCAAGCCTGTGGCAGCCACGAACCTGCGCTGTTTTATGTGAGCGTGTGTTATTGGAATGATCGATTGAAAATTGTATTAATAATCCGCCTTGTTTCAAACTGGTTATGCTTAGGCCCAGGGACGTGCACAGGACTTTAGAGGGGCAGGTGCTCAAAGGCTGAAAGGGGCACTATACCTGGCGTGGGCCTTTTTGGGCGGGGGGGGGGGCCTTTTTATGCTTTTTGGGGGGTTTTGGTGATCAAATATCGAATATTGAACTATAATAATCAGTGCAGGAGCTCACTTATCCTTGAAAGACACTTTTATCACAGACTTAAAAGGCCCATACATCTCCATAAATGTTCAGGGGGGAGGGAATAAGTGCTTACCCTACAGACCCCAAGAAGTGCTGTATATTCTGTATAGTTTCATATAAATGCATTTTCTTTTCCAATCCCGATTTGTATTTGAGATTCCCAAATCCCATCGGACTTGACTTCTTCGTGTCCCTCAGTGAGTGTAATACCAGCATTCAACTGTATGCGCCACAGCGGTTTCTATCATCATCATCATCACCACCCACGCTATGCATAAAATATATAGGTCCGCGGAGAGGCACGCTGAGGAGGCCGTGCAAACTGCAATGGAATATGGGGCATCTCTCTCTCTTTACCTAATATTTTGATTCCATCCTGAAATTTCTCAGTTGGAAGGGCAGTCTATATTATGCGTAAGGGCAAAAAGATTTTTTTTTTTAAGGACACTTTTTTTTATGAGGCTCAAAAAGGCAGGTGCTCAAGCACCCCTTGGGCTCTATGTGTGCACGTGCCTGCTTAGGCCCTCTTTCGAAGTCGGTTATGCTAACGAGTTTGGAATCAGGGCTGGTGGTCTATCGCGCCCTGCTCTAAAGATAAACTAAGCATAAGCAGTTCGAAACAAGGCGGACATTAATAAAATGTTCCATCAATCAATCAATCATTCCAATAACACACGGTCACTTAAAACAGCGCAGGTTCAGTGAGAGGATTCTCCGGCGCTGCAGCTGGACCCTACTCCATAATTCAAAAGGTCGCGGACTAGTAATCCCCGCATTTTAGTGCAAATACAACAGAGCCTCTCCCACCACCATGCGAACATAAATTCATCATCATCACGTCCTCCTCCCTCCCTCCCTCACCGCCGTCCTCGTGGTTGAATAATAAAAAAAAGAAAAAGACGACACGACGACGGTTATTATGTCAGTGGTTTGATTTATTGCTGCTGCTGGTGAAGTGGTGATGATGATGACGCCGCGCGACATTAAGATGTAAAATGGTGGCAAACATTTGTTTGTGTAGCAGCGGCAAGTTGGGGGGGGGGGCAAATTTAAATCGCTAATTATTAAGACACTTAAGTCGCATCTTATTCAATTACGGCGCGATAAAATCTTTAATTTTTTTTTTAATTAATTATTACGAGCTTAAAAAATATAATTGATTGACACTGCGATTAACCAATGAAATGACAACAGCGTCGGACCGGGGGGAGGCGGGTACCGCGCGCGCGCCCCTCTCTCTCTTTCTCAATGTCATCTCTAAAAAACACACAAAGTACGTAGTAGCACAAACACACAAAATAATAATGATTCAGAGGGAATAATAATGTAAAAGAACGTCACCTTCATCGCACCCCGCTATTATTATCAACAGACACAAAACACCTGAACCTTCTTACCATTTCGGAACGCTGTTAGTCAGAAGAAGGACCGGTAATGTCGCTGCTCTGCAAAGACTCGCGCTCACCCTTCTCTCTCCAGACCTCAGACTACACAGAGGGGTCACCTCTACCACGCGCGCTTGAATGAATGAAGCGTGCAACGTCATCACGCCGCGGTGGATCATCATGACACGTGCGCGCAAGTAACGCTGGGATATGTAGTCCGCTTTTCGTCGCCGAGCGCACGTGCACGTGCAGCATCACGGGAAAAGAACACACTCCCCCAGGAAGCACCGCGCCGTCGAGTCACGCCCACCTCGTCATAATACGCTGTGAAAGGTTATCGCAGAAATCTTCCCTTTCCTGACATCTCGTGTTCGACTGCAGGTCTGCACCGGTGCGTCAGTGTTGGATTACAAACTCCACAGGGTAGGGGGAAAAAAACTGAATACTATTATAATTTTGGTATTTTTTTTGGGGACATTAGATTAGATTACATTTGATTCAAAGTACAGCATGTACAACGAAGTTGGCATTGATTGATTGATTGATTGAAAACTTTATTAACAGATTGCAGAATGGGTACAGTTAAGGGGACGCAGACCAGAGAAAGACTTTCGTCTTGTTTATATCAGGGTCCCCCGTTTTCAATTCATCATAACATATATGACATTCACGACATACAGATAGTAGATAGATACAGTACTGCTGCTACATCTATACATGTATGACATACCAGATTTACAAATACAGTACTGTTTGTGATACAAAAAGAGTCTAAAAAAGAGATATATACATTTGATGTAGAAACTGTACATTGGAGGAGGTTGGGTTGGGGGGGGGGGTTGGGTAGGCGGGTGGGGTTGGGTAGGTGGTGTGGGGGAAACTGTACATTGTACAACTGTACAAGCAAAACTGTACATTGGAATATCGACAAAATCTTACTTGGTCCCAAGAAGAGGTTCTCGTGTATTATTGGGTTAGGACATTTACTGTACATTTACAGGGGCCAGTTTCGAATTGCAGTCTCCCGTAGGTGCTCTTTGAGAGTGGTTTTGAAAGCATCTAACCAGAGTGCAAGGTAACAGTAAAGTGCATTACTATACAGCTACTGAGTAAATATGCTAATCTGATGTATGTACAGTATTATTACGTACAGTGATACAAGTATGAATACACCATGGTAGTAAGCCATGCTGGCCAGACAGTATCACTAATAAGAGTAGGTGAGGGATATAGACTCAGAAGAAGCTTCTATCCCCAGGCCATCAGGCTGCTCAACGAACAATAAACACTATGCAACAACCATCAAATGCACACAGCACACACATCCACACGCACACACTCACTTTAAACAAACAACACACTGCAGCACCCACTCACCTAAACACACTTTATATTTATTGGTAAAGGATTTGCACTACAACTCGTACACCTTACTGTAAATTGTACCTAAATTGTACCTCATCCCATTTCTGCTTTGCACTATATAGTATTGTATATTAGTACATTGCATAGTATATTGTATATTGTATGGTAGCGTTACTTCTATTCTGCATCGAACATTGTACATATGTCTATACTGAACACTGTCTGTGACCTCTATTTTTACTTCTTTTTACATGCTATACTATTTTATTTCATACTTATCTTGTCTAGCACAGTCTCTGGGGCGTAACAGTAAGAAGCATTTTGTATAAAAGTATTCTGTACTTCTGTATGACAACTATTAAAGAAACTTGAACTTGAAACTTGAAACTTGATATATACAGATATAGATTGGATGGATTGGATTTCAGTGGGGGTAGAGGGGAGGGGTTATTACTGCTGGCCACACCACCTCAGGCCCTGCCAAGAGAGGTCTGGACTGGAGAAATTCACAGTATAGTAAGTGACTAAACTCACAACCCACACCTAAGATCAAAACAAAACAAAAAAAAGTAAACAAAGTGCAGTACCAAGCAGCGGTCCTTTGCCTAGAGGTCACTGTTTGACGGAATTACAGACTATACCTTTAACCCCACATGTAGCATCAAGGACAACATTAACCCCACATGTAGCATCAAGGACAACATTAACCCCACATGTAGCACCAAGGACAACATTAACCCCACATGTAGCATCAAGGACAACATTAACCCCACATGCAGCATCAAGGACAACATTAACCCCACATGCAGCATCAAGGACAACATTAACCCCACATGTAGCATCAAGGACAACATTAACCCCACATGCAGCACCAAGGACAACATTAACCCCACATGCAGCATCAAGGACAACATTAACCCCACATGCAGCATCAAGGACAACATTAACCCCACATGCAGCATCAAGGACAACATTAACCCCACATGTAGCATCAAGGACAACATTAACCCTACATGCAGCATCAAGGACAACATTAACCCCACACGGGAGGCTGCAATTCGAAACTGGCCACCGTAAATGCCCAAAACCCCCACCACCTCCTAATAGACAGTCTCCTCCCCACCGCATGTATATTGTCCCTCCCACCCACCCACCCCCTCCTAATGTACAGTCCCCTCCCCATCATATGTATATACTCTGTCAGGATCTAGGGGTAACAGTACTGTATATTTGAATACCGCTTATGTCACAAATGTATCAGTACTAAATACCTATATGTCCCTATGCCATAAATGTCATGTATGTTGTGTATGTCATAAATGTCTATATGAATTGAAAATGGGGGACCCTGATGGAAACAAGACAAACGTCTTTCTCAGGTCTGCATCCCCTTAACAATTGTATGTATTGAGCCGTACTGTATTGTACCCATTCTGCAATCTGTTAAATAAAGTTTTCATTCATTCATTCATGTAGCATCAAGGACAACATTAACCCCACATGCAGCATCAAGGACAACATTAACCCCACATGTAGCATCAAGGACAACATTAACCCCACATGTAGCACCAAGGACAACATTAACCCCACATGTAGCATCAAGGACAACATTAACCCCACATGCAGCATCAAGGACAACATTAACCCCACATGTAGCATCAAGGACAACATTAACCCCACATGTAGCATCAAGGACAACATTAACCCCACATGTAGCACCAAGGACAACATTAACCTCACATGTAGCATCAAGGACAACATTAACCCCACATGTAGCATCAAGGACAACATTAACCCCACATGCAGCATCAAGGACAACATTAACCCCACATGTAGCACCAAGGACAACATTAACCCCACATGCAGCATCAAGGACAACATTAACCTCACATGTAGCATCAAGGACAACATTAACCTCACATGCAGCATCAAGGACAACATTAACCCCACATGTAGCATCAAGGACAACATTAACCCCACATGCAGCATCAAGGACAACATTAACCCCACATGCAGCATCAAGGACAACATTAACCCCACATGTAGCATCAAGGACAACATTAACCCCACATGTAGCATCAAGGACAACATTAACCCCACATGCAGCATCAAGGACAACATTAACCCCACATGTAGCATCAAGGACAACATTAACCCTACAAGCAGCATCAAGGACAACATTAACCCCACATGTAGCATCAAGGACAACATTAACATCACATGCAGCATCAAGGACAACATTAACCCCACATGCAGCATCAAGGACAACATTAACCCCACATGCAGCATCAAGGACAACATTAACCCCACATGCAGCATCAAGGACAACATTAACATCACATGCAGCATTAAGGACAACATTAACCCCACATGCAGCATCAAGGACAACATTAACCCCACATGTAGCATCAAGGACAACATTAACCCCACATGCAGCATCAAGGACAACATTAACCCCACATGTAGCATCAAGGACAACATTAACCCCACATGTAGCACCAAGGACAACATTAACCCCACATGTAGCACCAAGGACAACATTAACCCCACATGTAGCATCAAGGACAACATTAACCCCACATGCAGCATCAAGGACAACATTAACCCCACATGTAGCATCAAGGACAACATTAACCCCACATGTAGCATCAAGGACAACATTAACCCCACATGTAGCATCAAGGACAACATTAACCCCACATGTAGCATCAAGGACAACATTAACCCCACATGTAGCATCAAGGACAACATTAACCCCACATGTAGCATCAAGGACAACATTAACCCCACATGTAACACCAAGGACAACATTAACATCACATGCAGCATCAAGGACAACATTAACCCCACATGTAGCACCAATGACAACATTAACCCCACATGCAGCATCAAGGACAACATTAACCCCACATGCAGCATCAAGGATAACATTAACCCCACATGCAGCATCAAGGACAACATTAACATTACATGTAGCACCAAGGACAACATTAACATTACATGCAGCATCAAGGACAACATTAACATTACATGCAGCATCAAGGACAACATTAACATTACATGCAGCATCAAGGACAACATTAACCCCACATGCAGCATCAAGGACAACATTAACCCCACATGTAGCATCAAGGACAACATTAACCCCACATGTAGCATCAAGGACAACATTAACCCCACATGTAGCATCAAGGACAACATTAACCCCACATGTAGCATCAAGGACAACATTAACCCCACATGTAACACCAAAGACAACATTAACATCACATGCAGCATCAAGGACAACATTAACCCCACATGTAGCACCAAGGACAACATTAACCCCACATGTAGCATCAAGGACAACATTAACCCCACATGTAACACCAAGGACAACATTAACATCACATGCAGCATCAAGGACAACATTAACCCCACATGTAGCATCAAGGACAACATTAACCCCACATGCAGCATCAAGGATAACATTAACCCCACATGCAGCATCAAGGACAACATTAACCCCACGTGCAGCATAGAGGACAACATTAACATTACATGTAGCACCAAGGACAACATTAACCCCACATGTAGCATCAAGGACAACATTAACCCCACATGCAGCATCAAGGACAACATTAACGTCACATGCAGCATCAAGGATAACATTAACCCCACATGCAGCATCAAGGATAACATTAACCCCACATGCAGCATCAAGGACAACATTAACATTACATGTAGCACCAAGGACAACATTAACCCCACATGTAGCACCAAGGACAAGATTAACATCACATGCAGCATCAAGGACAACATTAACCCCACATGCAGCATCAAGGACAACATTAACATCACATGCAGCATCAAGGATAACATTAACATCACATGCAGCATCAAGGACAACATTAACCCCACATGTAGCACCAAGGACAACATTAACCCCACATGCAGCATCAAGGATAACATTAACATCACATGCAGCATCAAGGACAACATTAACCCCACATGTAGCATCAAGGACAACATTAACATCACATGTAGCACCAAGGACAACATTAACCCCACATGTAGCATCGAGGACAACATTAACCCCACATGCAGCATCAAGGACAACATTAACCCCACATGCAGCATCAAGGACAACATTAACATCACATGCAGCATCAAGGACAACATTAACCCCACATGTAGCATCAAGGACAACATTAACCCCACATGTAGCATCAAGGACAACATTAACCCCACATGTAGCATCAAGGACAACATTAACCCCACATGCAGCATCAAGGACAACATTAACATTACATGCAGCATCAAGGACAACATTAACATTACATGCAGCATCAAGGACAACATTAACCCCACATGTAGCATCAAGGACAACATTAACCCCACATGTAGCATCAAGGACAACATTAACCCCACATGTAGCATCAAGGACAACATTAACCCCACATGCAGCATCAAGGACAACATTAACCCCACATGCAGCATCAAGGACAACATTAACCCCACATGTAGCACCAAGGACAACATTAACCCCACATGCAGCATCAAGGACAACATTAACCCCACATGTAGCACCAAGGACAACATTAACCCCACATGCAGCATCAAGGACAACATTAACCCCACATGTAGCATCAAGGACAACATTAACCCCACATGTAGCATCAAGGACAACATTAACATCACATGTAGCATCAAGGACAACATTAACCTCACGTGCAGCATCAAGGACAACATTACTGGTAAACAGGAAAGTTAAAGACTGTTAATTTGTGCCTCGTCATAATGACGTGACGAGTGAGAGTTCTATTAACACGCTTCTCCCAGAGTTGATAGCAGCTCAAAAATGTAGCTTAGAAAAGCTAATGCTAACCACTTCATGATTACACGCACACACACACACACACACACACACACACACACACACACACACACACACACACACACACACACACACACACACACACACACACACACACACACACACACACACTGCAACCACTTTAAACAATCACTTTAAACAAAATGTCACTTTAAATAATGGAAAAGTCACTGGAATGAGGTATTGTATAGTATAGTTTTAGATAATTACATTAAGTATAATAATGACAGAGTTAAAATTGTATATTGTATAGTAGTCGACATAGGAAACAGTTTCTCAGGAACTTAGCATGTCTATTTTTATCATGCACATCTTATGTCTTACCTGTTTTTTTTCCCTCCTATGTCTATTTTATTATTGTATTATTGCACAATCGATGCGGGCATGACCACCCGCATTTCACTGTATGCCCTGGTATGTATGTGACAAATAAACTTCTTCATTCTTGATTCTGATAGTATACTGCACCAGGCTAATGCATGCATGTGTGTGTGTGTGTGTGCGTGTGTGTGTGTGTGTGTGTGTGTGTGTGTGTGTGTGTGTGTGTGTGTGTGTGTGTGTGTGTGTGTGTGTGTGCGTGTGTACTGTATGTGCCCTTCAAATGCTGAGTCATTCTGACCATGCTGGAAATCCATTAGAAGTAGTCTGTAGAAGTAGGTGCTGATAATCTTAACACGAGGTAGAATAATGTTTTTCGTAAAGCTATTAACAGCAGGAAAAAATAAGAATGAATATGTGCGGAATAGATACGTGTTTTAACCAGTTACAACCAGAATTCTTCACAAATGTCCCAAGACTACACCCGAGCTAGGATATCATCTAGGTACAAATCTATAAATAGATTGTGATTCTCAACCTCAGCGTGACAGCGCAGCCTAGACGCACGCTAGCAGACACCAGGGGTCTGCACTCTGAGCAGAGACTTAAGATGCGACATAACTGTTATCTACTGGTGTTCACCGACAGCCTGGATGAATTCTGCAGAACGAGAGAAGTCGTTGCGTGATCAATATGTATATTGATTGATTCCACCCAGGGATGCTATAGTTAGAACATTTCCGTGACAAAGTACATTCCCCCCTCAGTGAATAGATGCTACATGACGACGACACAGTGTGACGACAACCACTATCAAACAGACCCACCACTCTCAAACAGGCCCACCACTATCAAACAGACCCCCCACTATCAAACAGACCCGCCACTATCAAACAGACCCACCACTATCAAACAGACCCGTCACTATCAAACAGGTCAACCACTATCAAACAGACCCACCACTATCAAACAGGCCCATCACTATCAAACAGGCCCATCACTATCAAACAGACCCATCACTATCAAACAGACCCACCACTATCAAACAGACCCACCACTATCAAACAGACCCACCACTCTCAAACAGACCCACCACTATCAAACAGACCCCCCACTATCAAACAGGCCCACCACTATCAAACAGACCCACCACTCTCAAACAGACCCACCACTATCAAACAGACCCACCACTATCAAACAGACCCACCATTATCAAACAGGCCCACCACTATCAAACAGACCCACCACTCTCAAACAGACCCACCACTATCAGACAGACCCACCACTATCAAACAGACCCACCATTATCAAACAGACCCACCACTATCAAACAGACCCGTCACTATCGAACAGACCCACCACTATCAAACAGACCCACCACTATCAAACAGACCCACCACTATCAAACAGACCCACCACTATCAAACAGACCCACCACTATCAAACAGACCCACCACTATCAAACAGACCCGTCACTATCAAACAGACCCACCACTATCAAACAGACCCACCACTATCAAACAGACCCACCACTATCAAACAGACCCACCACTATCAAACAGACCCACCACTATCAAACAGACCCACCACTATCAAACAGACCCACCACTATCAAACAGACCCACCACTATCAAACAGACCCCCCCCCACTATCAAACAGACCCATCACTATCAAACAGACCCACTGCAACAAATACATTCCCCAAACTGATACAGTAACACACTCTGGCATGGTTTCCCATTGTAGCCATGCAATGTAAAGGCTTTTACATTCATGTACATGGAAGAGTGTCATGGAACCCAAAACCAAAGAGCACATATCAAGTACAAAATAATCTATATTGAGTGAATGAATATGGTTACAGAATAATATCACGTATCTATGGATACTGTATAGAGACCAAATATACACCTGTCCCAAATAAAGGCAGGGTGAGTTCAATGACTATCAATGATTATGAGTTCAATGGCTATTGATTGATGGTTTACAGTATATTGTTCCTCTCTGCAAAATGAGGACAGCTGCTGCTGTTTTTCTTTTGATCATAATAACTGAACTGAGCAACATTAACTGTTTGTGTTTTATCATAATAACGTTGTTTTATCATAATAACTGAACTGAGCAAGGGACTAACAAGGGACTAAACACGTTTCGCAATTATGCCACATCAATGTGGAACGCCCTACCCACAGCTGTAAAGGAATGTGAATCACTACCCACTTTCAAAACCACTCTCAAAGAACACCTACGGGAGACTGCAATTCGAAACTGGCCCCTGTAAATGTCCTAACCCAACCCCCTCCAATGTACAGTAAATGACCTAGTATGGTTCTGTCAATATTCCAATGTACAGTTTTGCTTGTACAGTTGTACAGTGTTCCCCACCCACCCCTCCTACCCAACTTCCCCCAATGTACAGTTTTTACGTCAAATGTATATACTCTCTTGTCTGGACTCTTTTTGTATCACAAACTACTGTATTTGCAAATCTGGTATGTCATAAATGTATAGATGTAGCAGTACTGCCTATCTGTATGTCATGTATGTCATAATGTTACGATGAATTGAAAATGGGGGACCCTGATGTAAACAAGACGAAAGTCTTTCTCTGGTCTGCATCCCCTTAACAATTGTGTGTATTGAGCCGTACTGTATTGCACCCATTCTGCAATCTGTTAATAAAGTTTTCAATCAATCAATCGAAGCAACATTAACTGTTTGCGTTTTATCATAATAACGTTGTTTTATCATAATAACTGAACTGAGCAGCATTAACTGTTTTTCATACACTTTTTTGGTGAAGTGCCCCTTTGTTAGGGTATCAATAAGGTCACTTTAAAATATTAAGTTATTCTGTAGCTGCCTAACGTGGTTGCCTTTATCTGTCGTTTCCTTGATATGGACATGTAGCAACCAAACCACATGAGGGCGCTACATATGATTTACCTTCTCCAATATGACTGATCGTGGACACTCCATACAATATGATTATTCTTACATCGTCAATATTCACAACGTAAAGCATTGTTGGCAATAATACTGGCGAATGGAGTTGGGTTCAGGTAGAGAGACAGGTGTTGAATGGAGTTGGGTTCAGAGAGAGAGAGAGACAGGTGTTGAATGGAGTTGGGTTCAGGTAGAGAGAGACTGGTGTTGAATGGAGTTGGGTTCAGGTAGAGAGAGACTGGTGTTGAATGGAGTTGGGTTCAGGTAGAGAGAGACTGGTGTTGAATGGAGTTGGGTTCAGGTAGAGAGAGACTGGTGTTGAATGGAGTTGGGTTCAGGTAGAGAGAGACTGGTGTTGAATGGAGTTGGGTTCAGGTAGAGAGAGACTGGTGTTGAATGGAGTTGGGTTCAGAGAGAGAGAGAGAGAGACTGGTGTTGAATGGAGTTGGGTTCAGAGAGAGAGAGAGAGAGAGAGAGAGAGAGAGAGAGAGAGAGAGAGACTGGACTCTTTTATCCACCCATATTTGCTCTCTCCCTCATGCTTCCCAAAAAATGAAGCATAGTGGGTGAAAGCCAACATAAATTTGCATGCACAATTTCATGTTCTTTAGAGAAATAGAAAAGATGGCATGATGCACGAGCTGATTCTAACAATATATCATAGCAAATCCGGTGTAAGATCATGATTCCGATGTTGATACAGTATGTGATTGATTGATTGATTGATTGATTGATTGAAAGCCTTGTTCTTCACAGTCTAATAGAAAGTGAAAGTGTTCCTGTGGGCTTGAAAAAGCTTGCTTTCGAACACGACCACTTGGTATACGTGGCATAATTGTGCGGTTACTAGACTACATTAGAAGAATAACCAAACCTTAAGATATTTGCCTAAAATGATCTCTATTTCTACATTTGCCTGGCTCGTTAATATCTGTAACAGACGCATGTCTAGGCACAGTGAGGGAGACGGTTCACGGGCTCTCCTGCTCACGCACGCACCAGGCACACACACACACGCACGCGTTTTGGATGACAAACTAATTTTGGTCAATGCAGGCAAAATGCACAGAATATTATCTTGAAACCCACTATCTAGCAGCGCCGGGGTTGGGGTGTTGGTCCTGGGGGGTCCGGGGGTCCTGGGGTGGGGGAGGAAATTACTTTTGTGATTGATTGATTGATTTGATTGACAACTTTATTAACAGATTGCAGAATGGGTACAGTATACAGTACAGCTCAATACATACAATTGTCAAGGGGATGCAGACCAGAGAAAGACTTTCGTCTTGTTTACATCTGTTTACAGTTTACAACTGTACAAGCAAAACTGTACATTGGAATGATGTCTTTTGTGGTGTCTGTAGTACAAGTTGGTTTTTATGTTCTGTATTTATTATTTGTATTATTATTATTATTATTATTATTATTATTATTATTATTATTATTATTATTATTATTATTATTATTATTATTATTATTATTATTATTATGGTACTGTGTGGTCTTGTTATTATTACTACTGTATTGTGTTGCCTTGTTTTATGTTCAAAATGGAAAAATATATATATATTTGATAATAAAAAATAAAAAAATGATCTTGAAAATGAAACAAAAGAAAGAAACGTTTTATTTATTTAGATTTTAGAGCCTCTAAAAACGTTTTTCGTTTGGTCTTGATTACCGGCTGCATTAATTGCATGCAGGTAATCAAGGGCATTGGTGTAACACCTGCGGGCTCAGAGGCTTAATTGACCACACCTGTGTCTGGTCTCGTTCAACCAGTGAGTGACACAATGTGACGTCTAACAGTGGAATTCAATGCATCTTATCATCAGGGAGGAAAAGTTGGATATGGTTGCCCCTGCCTGACTAGAGGGGGGCCGAACCCACACCTGCCAAACGTGGTTACTTTTGGACCTGGGCTTTTAGCAGAGACAAATAATAATCCTTTCAAATGTAATGATTATAAAATATATGCAAATAATGTTAAAAACAAAGTTACCCCTGGACTGTGTGCAAAGGTCTTTTCAATACAGGGGAGCAAATGTGATTTGAGAGACGTTTGTAAATTTACTGTTCAAAAAGCTAAGAAAGGGATTAAAAGGAGATATATTTATATTGTTGGGGAACAATGCCGATATACATTTAAGAATGAGTCATTCACTTAAAAAAAAGAAAAGAAAAGGCTATTTATGAGGGTTACAAATGTGAATAATTGTATTATGCTATTATTTTTCTATTTTGGAGGCTTAATTTGATAGGAATATAGGACAGACATATATAAGCATTATGCTTAAGCCTGTACCTTTTCAGTCACAGCTAGAATCAAAGACCGTGGACAGTCTGGGACGATTGTGCATATTGTGTGTGTGAGGGTTGAATAAAACGACTACTACAAATACAAATACAATTAAAATAGGGTACCGGGAGCTTTGCTGCTTCGACCCCTAATAGTCTTTGAAAGAGAGAGAGGGATCAACTGTATCAAATGCTTTTGACTCTTTGATGGTTACATAATTGGTACCCATCTATGACAAGTCAAAATGGCTGCTGCACGGTTTTCCCTCCAAAACCTAGTGTTGGGGAGTTTCCGTTCAGTTCAGTTCAGTTATTTTTTATTTCTGGGTTTTGGACACATAACAACGGTCATTCCATAAATCGCCAAAGTTTTACCAGCTGCTATTGCAGCATTGTCCAATTGTCCGAAAAGGGCTGAAGGGAGAAGCACTAGGCTTGTCGGTCCCTACCCCTGAAGACTTTTTTTTTTTATTTTTTATTTACATTTACATACATAGTACATACATATAGTACACATTACAGTACACACATATAGTACACAATACAGTACACATTAGGGTATAGTATACCTGCAGTATATAATATAATAGTGTATACAACACATATATAATGTGATATGAGATATATAGTATAATTATGATATGATATATACAATACAATAACAATATAATATAGTACCATAATATAATAGTATATAGTGTAAATATAGTTTAATATAATATACAAATAAATTATAATATGATTATATAATGTAATATGATATAACGTACAATACGGTACCATATGTATTTTTTTGTTAATTATCTTCTTCCCTTCTGTACCTATCGAAAATAGATTTTTTTTAGTCTGGATTTGAATTGATTTATGTTTTCACAATATTTTAGTTCATCCTCTCTAGCCCATTCCACAGGGTGGCTCCGTAAGAGGAGATACACATTATTTTCAGGTTTGTTTTCATCACAGGTTTTTTTAAAGTAATTAAGGGTGCTATAGATAACATTCAGCCACTAGATGTCGCACTAGACCACCAGCATGTCATGTAACCAATCAGGTGCATTCCATGTGGGGAAATGGGAAGTAGTGAGGGGATACATGCCTGCAACATGTAAAAAACAACATTAATTTTGGACCCGCCAAAATCTTTAAATGATAAATTCATTAATCAATTATGTTTTTTATTCCACTTTTATTCCACACCTTTCTAAAAGCTCTGGGAAATGACTTTTACTCTACATTAAAATGTTATCTATACTATAGCACCTACGTTCTTGGTAATTCATTACAAACTACAAGGCTAGCTCCGTAGTTGGAGTCGAACTGGTTAAACTAGAGGTGGTGGCCGAGAGGGGGATGAGGAAAAAGCTGGATGCTATACTGGAAAACCTCTCCCACCTCCTCTATGAGGAACTAGCCAAGATGAGGAGCACGTTCAGCCACAGACTTATCCCCCCCCATGACACCACAAACCACCTCGGACAGTCCTTTGTGCCAGTAGCCATCAGGCTCCACAACCGTAGGGCACAGACTGCTGCCAATTGCTAGAGAGCTAACAGCGGGTGAACTTGAGAACTGTTAGGACTATCTTTCTGACTCCATGTATACTATCATTATCACTATTATTACTGACTGATTGAATCCTGCCAGTCACTACTGTTATCACTATTATCAATATTATCACTTTGTTCTATGTTCCATTATTATTATTATCATCATCATCATCATCATCATCATCATCATCATCATCATCATCATCATCATCATCATCATCATCATCATCATCATCATTATTATTATTATTATTATTATTATTATTATTATTATTATTATTATTATTATTATTATTATTATTACCTGATAATATTCTACCTGTAACCCCCCCCCTCCTTGCTGCTATGGCACATGACATTTGTCCCCCAACGGGGACTAATAAAGGAACACTTTACTTGATTAATTTCCCTAGAAATTGAGCATTTTCCTGATTCCACCTCAACAAGTGCTATCTGTCCTCTCCTGAAAACACACCCTTGGGTCTAAACAAGGTTCCCCCCCCCCCCCCCCCCCCCCCCCCCCCCCGCCCCGCCCTAGTCCATAAATCAAACACACCCGCACTCCAGTGTCAGTTCAGTATCCGGGTCAGTTGTTGCTCTGTGTAACGACCGTATAGGAGGTTCCTGATTCTGATTGTGATCATTTTCTGCAGTGTAGTTTGGATGCAGTCAAATGACTTTTTCATAGTTGTTTTAGTTTGACACAAACACCTTTGAAAGTAGCTAAAATTCTGTTGAACTATACTGTTCATTGTATGTGAAGTAACTAGTAGTTTGGTAAACAACAGTTTTAGAGTAGTTTCAGTAACTAGTAGTTTGGCAAACAACAGTTTTAGAGTAGTTTCATTGTGAAGTAACTAGTAGTTTGGCAAACAACAGTTTTAGAGTAGTTTCATTGTGAAGTAACTAGTAGTTTGGTAAACATCAGTTTTAGAGTAGTTTCATTGTGAAGTAACTAGTAGTTTGGTAAACATCAGTTTTAGAGTAGTTTCATTGTGAAGTAACTAGTAGTTTGGTAAACAACAGTTTTAGAGTAGTTTCATTGTGAAGTAACTAGTAGTTTGGTAAACAACAGTTTTAGAGTAGTTTCATTGTGAAGTAACTAGTAGTTTGTAGTAAACAACAGTTTTAGAGTAGTTTCATTGAGAAGTAACTAGTAGTTTGGTAAACAACAGTTTTAGAGTAGTTTCGTTGAGAAGTAACTAGTAGTTTGGTAAACATCAGTTTTAGAGTAGTTTCATTGAGAAGTAACTAGTAGTTTGGTAAACAACAGTTTTAGAGTAGTTTCATTGAGAAGTAACTAGTAGTTTGGTAAACAACAGTTTTAGAGTAGTTTCATTGAGAAGTAACGATAGGTTATGACTATAACCAAGTTCTGTTAGTTAGGGGCGATGCTTGGCATCACTACTGCACTATCTCGCGTACGTGCACGCGTACTGAATAAACCACAAATGTACCTCTAATACCAGTATTAGTCTGACCACACCCCTCATCAGCTTACCTTCATAAGCAGGTGTGTGGTCACCTGCTCTCCTCCTTCCCAAGCTTTCACCACAAGGTGAGGACAAGGGCTGCAGCGGTCGTCTGATGCCAAGCATCGCCCCTAACTAACAGAACTTGGTTATAGTCATAACCTATCGTTCTGTATCGTTAGTGGCTTAGCTTGGCATCACTACTGCACAAGGGAGGCCAAGCGGAGCCACTTGGCTGACAAATACACCCCGCTGACAGCCCCCCAAAACCATCAGAACAGGGAGGGCCGAGCCCCCCCGACCCCCCCTAATGGAGGGTATCCCCCCTATTAGAGGCTTCACGGGAAGGCGACGGACCCGACCGTGCGAAGAGGCACTCAAGCAACTTAACGCACAGGGTGAGCAGACCGTGGCTTGACCCCACGACTACACACACGCACAACCCGCATGCCACCCGGGAACGAACGGAGGAACAACCTCGTTACTGCCCCCAGAATCACGGGGCCAAGGGCAAACCCAACCCCGTGGCAAGGCCGTAGCAGCGGAGCGCGAAGGAAGACCCAGACCCACCAAAAGGACTGGACTCCCTGGAATGGGGGCCCGGAGAAGTCCATGATGCCAGCATCAAGACCCCACCAGGTGGGCACGTAGTGCCCCGCCCCCCACATCGCCAGCGTATTCGGACAAAGGCCCCTCAGTTACTGCACCTGGTATTCCCAGGCGGAACCAACCAGGCCAGAACCTGCCCAGCTTCCGAGATCGGACGAGATCGGGCGTGTTCAGGTCGGTATGGCCGTAAGCCGAGCGGGCCCCGTCCCCCCAATAGTACACCGCCTGGCACACTGACCCTGCAGAACAGGCAGTCAGCATGGCCGTAAGCACACAAAAAAGGTTAACCAACGGAAGCAGGCAGCGCACCGGGGAAAAACCAGGCAACAGGCTGTTAACCCTAGCCTGGAGACTGCGGACGAGACAGGCGCCAGAGGGGACAGCTGAACACAGCCGCCCCGGCGGAAGGAGCGTAAGCTGGCGGTGTTGCATGACCAAGCCTCCATTTAACAACCCCCACCCAGAGGGGTCGAGGCAGAGAAGGCTGACACGATTGGCAGACGTCATGAACGTGCAGGGGCACCCTCAAACGGTGAACCCGGGAGTTGACACTGCTCCAACACACCAGGGAATCAACCACCTCGGTGTTACCCAATGCGGTGGTTGTTCCTATAACCCCTCAAGAAAAAACTCCAAAACACACCTGCGGGTATACACCGGCTATACCGCAGTACAAGTGTTTCAGTTTCCAAAAAGGGTTAACCCAGGCCTACGGGTCGCAAACATCACTTCGGACCGGGCCTGGCGGTACGGGAAGCACAGGGTCACCAGAGGAGGTCAAAAAACCACCCCCACAGGCCCCTCTTCGCCATGCGTGAGAGAGGAGCGAAAAATAATGGAGAACCAGCCCCTAAGCACACCGTACCTGGTATTCCCCGGCGGTCTCCCAACCAAGTACTAACCAGGACCAACCTGTGTAGCGGCCGAGATCCGACGAGATCGAGCGCGTACAGAATGGCATGGCTGTAAGCCATGACGACAGTGCTGAGTAAAAACATACCCAACCAGGGTCTCCATAGCGCTTAACCCTGTGACACCCAGACCGACCTGGCATTTTCCCCCCTGAAAAAAGCCCAAGTCCCTCAGGGTACCAGAACAGCAGATCTGCATCCCCGGCGGACAACGGGTTCAACTGATCTGGACCAGCGTGACCAGAACCAGTCCCGTGCCCTAACCACGCCGACATGCCTACTCCAGGAGAAGGGCAGATATGCGTGTTGATCTTAACATGAAAAGAAGGCGCCACCCAGACGTTCGGACGAACTGCGCCTGGTGGCCCACCCCAAGGGCGTGAGACCCCACTACATATGTTCAGATCCATCCCGTCATCATCCCCCAGACATGAACGAGAATCCGTCGACAACCCACCCAGGTCATGGGATGTGGTCGCCGGAAGAGGAAAAAACCCCCATCCCAGTTGCTTTATAAAAACGCTGTTTCAACCACAAGCAACCAAGGCGTGCCAGTCAATCGCCTGTTTACAGCGAGCTAGCACTATACGTGCGTCGGGACACACCCCCATCAATGAACAGGCTATTTAGACCTGTCATTGAATCCCCAAGGCGCCCAGGGGAACGACAAGAGGGGTGTGACACTCCCTAACTCCAACACTTCTGGAATAGAAAGAAGGAAGCATCAACAGTATGTATCCCAGTCTACACAGCCGGGGTAAAAAATGTTCACATTTTTACATCCCACCACCCTCCCATAGGAAAGAGACGGGGATCCCCAGAGAGACTTCCCACGCGAGCTGTACAGATTGAAAAGAATATATTGCACCTTGAGCCATGTAAAAAACTGGTTTTAGGGCCTCCGGGGAAGAGGCACCGAACCCATACACACTCAATAAACGAATTGAATCGAATATACATACAATAGAAAAGGACCCTTCTAGAGGGTCCACTCACTTTGACAATCTGAGGAGGAAGGCTCTGTACTCTGATGGAGGCTTCCTCACATGGAAGAAGGAGTCCGAACTCACAGAAGGCCTGAACAGGCGCTTGGTGAGGAGGAGCCCTGACCACCCCCCCTGAAAACAGATCCATCACATGGACCTGAACAGCACACGGAAGTCCTACCAACAGAGACGCGCACGGTGACGTACTCTATGGCGGGGGAATTCCTGCGGTGCACACGCCCAATATACCAGGCCGTGGGACCAGGAACTCCCTCCCCCCCCCCCCCCCCCCCCCCGTAACGTGCCGAACCGCCACGTGACGGGAACCTTGAAGGACAGGGGGTGTACCCCTGACCGACAGAACAATGGGGAGAGGAAAGGTTACCAGTTCACCCCTTTACGACCCCACACCCATGATACGACGTAACGACAAAAAGAGAATATGACACAGTCATAGTCAGCCCTATGAAGCGTTTCACAGCTCCACACAGCGCATGAGCTAACCTGCTATCTGATTTTTACTAAGGAAAAACACAGAATAGAGAGGGCTCCAAGAACCCCGGTCCAACATACACATGTGCTTCTGTGGCCAGTACAACCCAGTTGTAGGTCACATGACACACACAACCCATCATCACCTACAAAAAATGGCAAAAACACTCAACAGAGGAACGCCGTTTTTTTCCACAATGAGAGAATACATCATTCTTGATTAGTATCGACCACAGGCCTTGCTAAGCACACATGACAGCAACCAAACCAATTTCCCTTTAGGAAATAAGTTTCTCCAGCAGATTTAGCACAACCTCAGCAATCAAGCTAAGAGTTACATCGTATCCCTACCACACAAAAGACACAATTAATGCACAACATGTCTGATAGGAGGTGATAAAGTCCCCAGGGAACCGGGGGGGAAAACACAATCCTCCTATTTTACCCTCAATACGGCCAGTTAAAACAGGAAAACCTGTTAATGTGTGAACTCACTGTTCATTGTCATTACAGTCTGAGAAAGAACATTCTTTTACTCACTTGTCACCAAGCATAGCTTCATAGGTTAGTTGCCTTAGTAGTGAGTACACGGTACACATAAACACCATGATGTTTCTCACACAACAACCAGATCAATACATCACGATCTGCACGGAGAAGCTAACTGCCAGTGACAAAAACAGCTCACACATAACCCGCAACGTATCCCAAATGCATTGCAACAACACACGTTTTGGGAAAAAACTCCGTTATTCACAATACATTTAGCAAAGTAAAACCAGAAGACGTGTTATGAGGTCTGGCCAACCCCGTACCTACCCGGAACGCAGATCAGCGAAGTGCAGTCACAAGACACCGTAGAACACAGCCGTCCTGTGTTGTTCGATCCGGGCAGCGTCGCCGCTCCAACCAGTCGCTACAGTCCTCTTTGTTGACGCAATCGCCGTCCAGGCTCAGGGCAGGGTCGACGAACATCCCCTGTCAAGGATGACGTCGTGGTCAAGAGTGTAAAACATGTTAAAATCAAAGCACGTTCAACAGAATAGCATCAAGCTAACGGCTGCTCCAACCGTTCGGGTGCTATTGCTTCCGCTCGCGAGACGCCGATCTAACGACGCACGCGATCAGAAGCGAGCTCCCGGCGGCGCGCGAGAAGCTAAGCTACCCCGCGCCAGGCCACTGACCGGCTAACCGTAAGCTATGAACATGTAAACAATGACATAACACTCACCCAGACAGGCCGCCGTTCTGAACTTCTCCTCACTTTTTAAGAGAAAAGAGAAAACAAGACGTCAACACCGCTTCACAACGGTGACATTACCACGTCCGGCGGAATCAGCACAGTACCAACTGGCCTGTATAGCTGACTTTGAACATGAATCTGCCGCTATCGCACATTACATGCACATATCCCCTCGTGAAGGAATACTCTCATTTGGATATGAAAGATGGGGCCTTAACACGGTGACAGAGAGAATCCACTCGTCCAGAACACACAGGGATCACCAGTGTCAATGGTCGCGGCCCACTATAGTTAAAACTATAATGGTCTTCAGACCAAGGTCTTCTGTCGCCTAGGTGGCTAAACAAAGGACCCTAGCCTGGGGCCGGTTTCCATAAACTTTGTCAAGTAGCCCCCATAGCACTAACAGACAAGTGGAGCCCGCCAGCAAACACTACTCACCCAACCTGGAACGCACCGCTTCTCACAACAGCGGCATGTCCGACAGTTCAGCTGTGGCCTGACAGGTTTCACCCCAACAAACACAGCAAGGAACTGCAGTTGAGAAGCATGCAGCGGCGTGCTCCCAATACGAAAACCGGTGGAGGGTTTTTAGAATGATCATCATCTTCCAGACACTCCAGTACGAAGACAATATCGCCGTATTTTCTCGAAAATAGTGAGAGAGAAAATAAAGATATGATGTCAACGTATCCTTGTTTCCCAAAGCTGTTCCTAATCCAATTTCTTCCATCATGGTGTCAAGTGTGGGGATCTACCGAGGCACCTCTTCCTTGTGGTGAAAGCGAGAAGGAGGAGAGCAGGTGACCACACACCTGCTTATGAAGGTAAGCTGATGAGGGGTGTGGTCAGACTAATACTGGTATTAGAGGTACATTTGTGGTTTATTCAGTACGCGTGCACGTACGCGAGATAGTGCAGTAGTGATGCCAAGCTAAGCCACTAACGATACAGAACTAGTAGTTTGGCAAACAACAGTTTTAGAGTAGTTTCATTGAGAAGTAACTAGTAGTTTGGTAAACAACAGTTTTAGAGTAGTTTCATTGTGAAGTAACTAGTAGTTTGGCAAACAACAGTTTTAGAGTAGTTTCATTGAGAAGTAACTAGTAGTTTGGTAAACAACAGTTTTAGAGTAGTTTCATTGTGACCCTCCTCGTTGGCACACGCCAACACAATCGATTATCCTCCACAGGAGAACGAGGAGGCTGATCTGTTTGCAGACTGGTCGGTGATCAAGGTCAAGGGTGAGAGGTCATTCGAGGTCAAGTCAATAATTTAAAGGAGTACTTTGGCATTTTGAATTTTAGTTGATTCATTTTCTTCCTGTGACACTCATCTCATTGGCTTTATTAGCACTCCTCATTGAAACCAACGCTTGCAGCTACAAAAACGCTTGCAGCTACAAAACGCTTGCAGCTAGCTGTGCCCCTTAGTTTCAATGAGGAATGCTAGCAAAGCTAAAATGCCATTTCTGAGAAACACGGAGGACGACGGGATGGGAAGCGCAGAGATTTTTTTTTTTTTTTTGAAGATTTTTTTTTTGGCGTTTTATCGCTTTATTGCTACTGGGCAGTCCAGTAGATAGAGACAGAGGAGAAATGGGAGACAGAGTGGGGGGAAGACATTCGGCAAATAACGACGGGTTCGGGAGTCGAACCCGGGTCGGCCGTGTCGCGGCTGAGCGCGCTATGTGGTTCACCACTGGGTGTGAAGAAGTGGCTAATCTATATTCCACAGGTGTGACGGTATTCTGTTAATTAATTAACCAGACGTATTGCAATTGCCTGCATTGCTTTTACTCTTTTCTTACTCTCTGCATTGATTCTATTCTATTTAGAATATTTTGAATACAATTCTATTCTATAGTCTATTTTATGCTCATTTTATGTCTGTCTATTTTATGACCATTTTGTGTCTATTTTACTGCTATGAATTTGGGCTGCAATTCTGGTATGATATTATTATTATCATCATCATCATCATCATCATCACTGAGACATTAGTGGCACATATCTATTGGGCACGTGCTGAACATCCATCTTTCAAACGAGGAAGAGGCTCTTCTTGCTGTCACGCGACTCACGTCTGAATCTAATGGAAATCCATGACATTATAGGTTCACCCGGGAACTCGTACAGTACGTCAGTCTGGTTATGTAATCGGATCGGGGAGTAAAAACAGTTGGATATGTGTCCTATGGGACCTGGGCTGGTATTAAACCCAACCACCTCCAATGTACAGTTTCTTCCCCCTCAAATGTACTCTCTGTTTAGACTCTCTTTAGTTTGTACTCAATCATACAACAGTACTGTATATTTGTAGATCTGGTATGTCATAAATGTCTAGATGTAACAGTACCGTCTACCTGTACGTCGTGTATGTCATATAATGTTATGATGAATTGAAAATGGGGGGACCCTGATGTAAACAAGACGAAAGTCTCTCTCTGGTCTGCATCCCCTTAACAATTGTGTGTATTGAGCCGTACTGTATATTGTACCCATTCTGCGATCTGTTAATAAATCATTTTCAATCAATCAATCAATCAATCAATCAATAGCAGTCGGTGCCAATTATGCGCTGGCTAAACCAACGCCCTGGTAGACGAGGCGCTGTCCATGGTGCTGCTGATAATCTGCAACGAACACCGGCGCTCGACTGGCCTCATGGCCTCCATACAAAGCTGCCTGTAGAGAGAGGAGGCAGCCAATGAATTAATGATGACGGGGTCACTCCTGACGTCACCCCTGTGACCGACACACGCACAGGGCCTAGGCTATACGATGACGAGGGACACGTTGTAGGCTATACTGTTGGAACTTAAAAGCGCACGCAGGTCGCGCAGGTGCGCCATCCCATCTGTTCGGCCTGTCGGTGTGTTTGGCGTCGGTCGGTTGGCGAGTATTAGAGACACAACTCAGGCAGCCAGACACACAGGAGGGAAGACATCAAGGTCAAGTTCCTCCTCCACCATAACTCTTTACGTGCTCGTTAACCCTTTCACTGCCGCACCACCAAACGCCGGTTAACCCCATTTCACTGCCACACGAGTACACAACCAAACGGTTAACCCTTTCACTGTCTGCGACAATGCACAGACGGTTAACCCTTTCACTGTGACAATGCACAGACGGTTAACCCTTTCACTGCCACACGACAAGCCGGTCAGCCCTTTCACTGCCACACGACAGCCGGTTAACCCTTTCACTGCCACATGCACGACAAGCCGGTTAGCCCTTTCACTGCCACACGACAAGCCGGTTAGCCCTTTCACTGCCACACGACAGCCGGTTAGCCCTTTCACTGCCACACGACAGCCGGTTAGCCCTTTCACTGCCACACGACAGCCGGTTAACCCTTTCACTGCCACACGACAGCCGGTCAACCCTTTCACTGCCACACGACAGCCGGTTAACCCTTTCACTGCCACACGACAGCCGGTTAACCCTTTCACTGCCACACGACAGCCGGTTAGCCCTTTCACTGCCACACTACCAGAAGGTCAGCCCTTTCACTGCAACACTACCAGCCGGTCAGCCCTTTCACTGCCACATTATACCAGAAGGTTAACCCTTTCACTGCCACACGACAGCCGGTTAGCCCTTTCACTGCCACACTATACCAGAAGGTTAACCCTTTCACTGCCACACGACAGCCGGTCAGCCCTTTCACTGCCACACTATACCAGAAGGTTAACCCTTTCACTGCCACACGACAGCCGGTTAGCCCTTTCACTGCCACACTATACCAGCAGGTTAACCCTTTCACTGCCACACGACAGCCGGTTAGCCCTTTCACTGCCACACTATACCAGAAGGTTAACCCTCTGTAGTGTGGCAGTGAAAGGGTTTAAAAAAAAAAAAAAAAAGTGCACAGTTAGTTCGCCAGGTAAAGACTATATACTTGTCAGGCATGAATATATGACTCTCTTACTTACCTCCGAGGAAACCGCCCGCACCACCAAATACATCGCCGACAGAATCGTTAACATGGTCGTTAACGTTAACACCGGGTGTCCGGTGACTGAGCCGTCCTCGCCTTGTTGTAGAACTCAACCGGAGGAGGCGACGGGAGAGGAGGAGGAGGACAGGACTGGAGCGAGATATATACTGCTAACTATCACCCGAGACTATAGAGTCACTCTCTCTCTCTCACTCTCTCTCTCTCTCTCTCTCTCTCACTCTGCAGTCTAGTCCGTTAATAAGCTTTAGGAGACCAAAATAGATAGAGGAGAGAGGCTGTGCTGTAATCTTTTCCCCCCCATGCACATGTATGATGATGATCACAAATCCGAATTAATTGCGGTGATCAAGGGCGAGGGAGAGGAGAAGGAGGTGGGGGGGGGGGGGGGGGGGGGGTGACATCACTAAAAAAAGGAGGGATGCGGTGAAATTCTTCGGGTTGCTTTTAGGGGTCGTGTGAGGACACGCACGCACGGAGAAGTGACCGTGGCGTGTAGCCGAGACGACATGCACTGATGCACACCGGGGGAACGGGAAATTCACTGTATTGTTTTACAGATTACGTTTGTTTTTCTACTTTAAGTGTAAATGCCGCATAAAAATACAGTAAATTACCTTTTATCAAAATATTTTAACCATTAGATAAAGGTTGTAATCTGTAAACGTATTTGATTTTACTGTAATTTGACAGTGAGTGTTTGGCAACAATTGATGCCAGACATTTACCGTTTTCTTGCAGCTTTTTTTCTTGCACCTTATCACTGTAAAAAAAATATATAAGTTTTTTCACGGGGAAATTCACTGTATTATTTTACAGGTTACTTTTGTTTTTCTACTAATGCCATACAAATACAGTACATTACCTTTTATCAAAACATTAACCATTAAATAAAGGTTGTAATCTGTCTAATTTGATTTGACTGTAATTTGACAGTATAAGTATATTTGGCAACCATTGATGCCATGACATTTACCGGGTTTTTTTCGTGCAGCTTTTTTTCTTACACACAGACACACAGTATAATACAACACAGGCTTGAAAACAATCATTCACTAATATAATGGCTGAATGCGTCAAATATTACACACTTTTATTTTTGCCCTGAGCTATTATTTTCTTATATACCAGTCACCTGAGTGCATCTTCCTCCCTGTATATCCGCGTGACATTGACGCTCATATATATAAATGTCAGCGCGCTTTGTTGATGACGGTGTTGTTTTATTTACATTGTGGATTGATCCATGGGTGCGTGTTTATTTTGTCATTACGGGCCAGCATGTCATCGTGGCCCATGCACACTCCCAGACCCAGACATAAAAATAGTGGCTATTATTATAGTATAGAGATGGTAGAGAGTATATAGGTCGTCTGTCTGGTAATCAGAAGGTTACCGTTTCGATTCCGGCTCCAATTCCTTCCGGGCAGCGTGTCGAAGTGTCCTTGAGCGAATGAATGAATGAATGAATGAATGAATGAATGAATGAATGAATGAATGAATGAATGAATGAATGAATGAATGAATGAATGAATGAATGAATGAAAACTTTATTTAACAGATTGCAGAATGGGTACAATACAGTACGGCTCAATACACACAATTGTTAAGAGGATGCAGACCAGAGAAAGACTTTTTTGTCTTGTTTACATCAGGGTCCCCCATTTTCAATTCATAGTGCAAGACACTGAACCCCTAACTGCTCCCTACACTATGAGCAGGTTGGCACCTTGCATGTTTGCCTCCGCCGGGAATGTATAATGTGAGGCATTAGTTGTAAAGCTCTTAGGATAAACGTGCTATATAAATGCAGTCCGTTTATTTACCATTTAATCTAGTAGATAGATAGGCATCATAGGCTACTATGAATTATTATCTACACAGGGGGGGCTGAGAAAATGGACGTTGCGTTGAATCCTCCAGTGAAACTTGGGGATTAAGTAACGTTACAGACTAGATATAGTGGCTTTACTTGTCCTTGGTTCTCGAGGAACAGTATGTGGCCGCGCGCTGACGCACTTTGGCTCCGAGAGCGCCAACGCTGCCACTTCCCTCACCCGCCAGCAGAGGTCACTACAGGCACGAGGAATGGCTGGTGTTTCCATGCAAGGCTTTGTTAGAGTATAACACCCCAAAACAAATTGTAGTTCTATTAGCTGTTTTTCTCTCCAAGTTAGAAAAATAATCATTACACAGCTGCTGGTACTTCCAATAGTGGACTACGCAGACATAGTCTATCAGAACAGAAACACCACACTAGCAAACCTCTGTCCTTTAAATGTCACTTATAATATAGTGTTTGCAGATTTGTATTGAGGTGTCCTTATAGAACCCATCACCGTCTTATGTTTGAGTCGTTAAACTGGCTTTCTCCTCAATTCAGAAGACATTTTCATTGGTTGCTTTTTGTTTACTAAATGTATTTACTTTAATTATCCAACCTATCTAAAGCAGTTCCTAATTCCATATAGTTCAGCGTATGATTTAAGACACGGATCAGCCTTTTCTTTGTCGTGCCTCGAACCACCAAAGCTATCGGTCGACTTGCCTTTAAATATAAAGCTCCAGCTGATTGGAACAAACTGCCTATTAGTTCACTCAGATCTCTCACTTCTTACCGGTTATTTTAAGATATCTTTGTTTACAGACTACTTGCACTTGTTACTGATTTACTGTGTCAGGGTTTACATGTTTACAGATCAAACTGTAATTTTGTATGTACACTTATATGGGAACATATATATATATATCTTTCCTATATATATATATATATATACAGGAAAGATATATATATATATATGTTCCCATATAAGTGTACATACAAAAAAAAAAAAAAAAAAAAAAAAAATATATATATATATATATATATATATATATATATATATATATATATATATATATATATATATATATATATATATATATATATTAGGGCTGTCAGTTTATCGCGTTAATTAGATTAATTAATTACACAGCAAATTATCGCGTTATGAAAATTAACTCAAAATTAATTTTTTTTTTTTTATAATATTTTTTTTGTATCTCATTCATTCCATAAGAATGTAGAATACACATTTACAGACTTTTTATTTTTTAATATGGTCCATTTGCATGTTCTTGGTATCTGATTCTAGGGACATCTATGAATCTCAGAGAATGTATTCCCAGTGTCAGAAATACTGTGGGCTAGATCCACAAATAATGGATTGCACGGTGCAAGTTGCACCCTGGTCTGCATCCCCTTAACAATTGTGTGCCGTACTGTATTGTACCCATTCTGCAATCTGTTAATAACATTTTCATTCAATCAATCAATCTGCGCGGTGATTGATTGAATGAAAATTTTATTTTGAGTAAATTGTAATGAACCAAATGAGAATATCAATAAATTTTTTTGTATCTTTGACTGTGAATAACACCATGCTCAAATTGACCAGACCTGAAAAATCTAAGCAAATTAATAGATGGAAGATGATTAAACAGAAGGTTTTGTAGATACAGTACTGAATTCTGCCATCCGGACACATGCAATTTGAAATATGATTATATAATATAGAATATCAGGCATAAAATGGTTATGCGATTAAAATGCGATTAATTAGATTAATTAATTACAAATCCTGTAATTAATTAGATTAATTTTTTTAATCGCCTGACAGCACTAATATATATATATATATATATATATATATATATATATATATATGATTCCTCTTGGGAGGAATCAGTGTGGACTACTGTGGGGGTGAGCTTGGGAGAGCGTCTGTCAGTGTATTTTGTTGTCCTGTGTTTTGTTTTGTTTTGTTATGTATTGTATTGTATGTTTTGTATCTTATATTAAGGACCCCCTCGAAAACGAAATAGCATATCTCAAGGGGTTTATCCTTCAAATAAATAAAATGTCTAATTTCAAGCGTCACGCCAGGCCTCAGTCTTATCCGACGACGTGTTTCATTATGGTCCCGTAGCACTGTGAGCTTGGCACAATGTTTTGAAATTATTACCTCTGTTTTTAGTTTTTTAAATGTGTTCTTAATCGTTTTGATTGTCTGATGTTTCTGTATTTATTAAGGTGAATGAAACATCTCGACGACATTGTAAATGAGTTTAACTATTTAGTGATTGTGAATGAATGCCACTAACACTGCCAGGGGTTGGGGGTTCGATTCCCACTATGGCCACCCATACTGGGATGATTAGAGAATTTTTCAAAAGTCCCAATTTGTTTTTCTATGGACCTAATTTGAATAGAATACATTTATCTGGGGACCTAATTGTTAACTACTTTAGGCCCATTTTCTTGATCCTATCCTGTTATGAGGAGGACATGTGATAATCAAACATAAAACTTAGCATGCATTCTGTGTCCCAAGAGTAAAGTAAAGTAAAACTTTATTTATATAGCGCCCTTCTGAGCATGAGTGCTTTACAACAGTAATATATACCATCAATAAAATACAGTAAGAGGAGACTTGAAGAGAAGAATAAAACATGTGCAAAACACAACGTGCAAGGGAGACTGTTGTTTTAAAATTTAGCTGAGTTTAGTGCACATATGGCCCTGGGATAAAAACTAAACTTCAGTCTGTTAGTCCGGGTGGGCATGACGCTGAAACGCCTGCCCGAGCGCAGCCGTACGAGGTGTTTGTTGCCCGGGTGGTGTGGGTCTTTCAGTATTTTGACTGCTTTTTTAAGGCAGCAGGAGTTGTATAGTCCTTCCAGTGAGGGGAGGACTACCTCTGTAGTTCACTAGAGGTCTGCTCTGTGTCTGTAGTTCACTAGAGGTCTCCTCTGTGTCTGTAGTTCATTAGAGGTCTGCTCTGTGTCTGTAGTTCACTAGAGGTCTGCTCTGTGTCTGTAGTTCACTAGAGGTCTGCTCTGTGTCTGTAGTTCACTAGAGGTCTGCTCTTCTCTGTGTCTGTAGTTCACTAGAGGTCTGCTCTGTGTCTGTAGTTCACTAGAGGTCTGCTCTCCTCTGGGTGATAATAGTGTCTGTAGTTCACTAGAGGTCTGCTCTCCTCCGGGTGATAATAGTGTCTGTAGTTCACTAGAGGTCTGCTCTCCTCTGGGTGATAATAGTGTCTGTAGTTCACTAGAGACCTGCTCTCCTCTGGGTGATAATAGTGTCTGTAGTTCACTAGAGGTCTGCTCTCCTCCGGGTGATAATAGTGTCTGTAGTTCACTAGAGGTCTGCTCTCCTCTGGGTGATAATAGTGTCTGTAGTTCACTAGAGGTCTGCTCTCCTCCGGTTGATAATAGTGTCTGTAGTTCACTAGAGGTCTGCTCTCCTCTGGGTGATAATAGTGTCTGCAGTTCACTAGAGGTCTGCTCTCCTCTGGGTGATAATAGTGTCTGTAGTTCACTAGAGGTCTGCTCTCCTCTGGGTGATAATAGTGTCTGTAGTTCACTAGAGGTCTGCTCTCCTCTGGGTGATAATAGTGTCTGTAGTTCACTAGAGGTCTGCTCTCCTCTGGGTGATAATAGTGTCTGTAGTTCACTAGAGGTCTGCTCTCCTCTGGGTGATAATAGTGTCTGTAGTTCACTAGAGGTCTGCTCTCCTCTGGGTGATAATAGTGTCTGCAGTTCACTAGAGGTCTGCTCTCCTCTGTGTCTGTAGTTCACTAGAGGTCTGCTCTCCTCTGTGTCTGTAGTTCACTAGAGGTCTGCTCTCCTCTGGGTGATAATAGTGTCTGTAGTTCACTAGAGGTCTGCTCTCCTCTGGGTGATAATAGTGTCTGTAGTTCACTAGAGGTCTGCTCTCCTCTGGGTGATAATAGTGTCTGTAGTTCACTAGAGGTCTGCTCTCCTCTGTGTCTGTAGTTCACTAGAGGTCTGCTCTCCTCTGGGTGATAATAGTGTCTGTAGTTCACTAGAGGTCTGCTCTCCTCTGGGTGATAATAGTGTCTGTAGTTCACTAGAGGTCTGCTCTCCTCTGTGTCTGTAGTTCACTAGAGGTCTGCTCTCCTCTGGGTGATAATAGTGTCTGTAGTTCACTAGAGGTCTGCTCTCCTCTAGGTGATAATAGTGTCTGTAGTTCACTAGAGGTCTGCTCTCCTCCGGGTGATAATAGTGTCTGTAGTTCACTAGAGGTCTGCTCTCCTCTGGGTGATAATATAGTGTCTGTAGTTCACTAGAGGTCTGCTCTCCTCCGGGTGATAATATAGTGTCTGTAGTTCACCAGAGGTCTGTTCTCCTCTGGGTGATAATAGTGTCTGTAGTTCACCAGAGGTCTGCTCTCCTCCCAGGTTCTCGGGGGGTTAATGCGGCCGAGCTCTCGAGACACAGAACACGTTGGTACGTTTTACGTCCAGATAAGATGTCTGATCATAACGTATATATCATGTCTGATCATAACATGTCGGACGGAACCATATAGTAATCAGGGTAAAAATCAACAAAATGCCTGATAGGGAATTTTTCCAACACACCTCTCTCTCTCTCTCTCTCTCTCTCTTTCTAACACACACACACACACACACACACACACACACACACACACACACACACACACACACACACACACACACACACACACACACACACACACACACACACACACACACACACACACACACACACACACACACACACACACACACACACACACACACACACACACACACACACACACACACACACACACACTATCTCTCCCTCTCTCTGTCTCTCTTACTATAACACACACACGCACACAATCGTATACACATGGCCTTTACTCCCAGGCATGTCTATCTACACACACTACCCCCCTCTCGCTCTCCCTCTCTCTACACCTCAACAGATATATACACACACAGCTGTCTCACAAGTATGTCATTATCCAGATATCTCTGTACATCATATCTATAATAGTATTCATATTATGTCAATGCTCCACTTAGTTGTGTCTACACTCCTGTATATAAATAATACTTTGTTAGCTCGTCATTCTACAGAGATCTAGGCACTAGGGCCCATTGCTGTAACCCAGTGGTTCCCAAACTGTGGTGCGCGCACCCCTTGTGGTGCGCGAGCGCCCTCTAGGTGGTGCGTGACATGAAAAGGCTAATGGTGGTAAATAAAATAAAAAATATATTATTTTCTTTTATTTTTATTTTTTTTACAATAAAATTTCATAAAGATCTTAGTCAAACCATTAGTATTATGGATATTAAACATGCTGGCAGAGTACATGCATCCATGTTGTCGTGAACATTTTAATTAAATAAAGAAATTCCCTATCCATAGTCGCCGTGGGAAGAGATAAAATAAAAAATAAAATCTGTGCACGGAGACCAGCAACAATTTTTCCTAACAGAAACCCATTGGGGGGTGCGTCAGCTAGGTCGGGAGGTGACCAGGGGGTGCACGGCAAAAAAAGTTTGGGAACCGCTTAACCTATAGGTCTCTCCGCGCTGCAACATGTCATTCTGTCGGTGAACTCCATCCTCAATCAAATACTCTGTTGTCTCTGCCCCCATGAATAATATCTGGTCAAGTTATTCCACACCAATGCCTCTTTAACTCTTACTATCAGGGGAGCCATCGTGAGGTCGTGACCCCAGCGTCTGGGAACACATCACGCAGGGTTGCAAGGGATGTGACGACTGTCAGCCTTTCTGCCTGGGAGGAGAACTCCAGCATTCCTCTTCATCACAGTCATCATCACTGACACAGACAATGCATGGTTAGACAGCCTTGAGTAGGTTCCCAAACTGGTTCTAACCCGCCTACTAGCTGTCACTGAGTCAGTCAGTCAGTCAGTCAGTCAGTCGGTCGGTCGGTCGGTCGGGTCGGTCGGTCGGTCGGTCGGTCGGGTCGGTCGGTCGGTCGGTCGGTCGGTCGGTCGGTCGGTCGGTCGGTCGGTCGGTCGGTCGGTCGGTCGGTCACGGTCGGTCACACGCACGCACACACACACACACACACACACACACACACACACACACACACACACACACACACACACACACACACACACACACACACACACACACACACACACACACACACACACACACACACACGCATACACACACACCAACACAACACATTCACATGTGCATTTACATACAGTAAGAACATGCGTGCCAGCATACACCCCCGCCCCCCCCCCCCCCCCCCCCCACACACACACATGCTAAGTACATAACAATACAGTCGCACACACACCCACAGAAGATACGCACACATGTATCCAGATGAAGGTGTCACGGCTGCACACGGCTAGCGGGTGTGCAGCCGTGTGGAGGACCCGTGTGTGTGGTGTGAGGGGCCACTCGAGCCGCACGGCTGGAAATATTAATCATCCGCTGGTTCCTCTAAGCAGGGCCTCTTTCCACTTTGGCTGCTCTCAGGTGACGAGGCAGCTGACAGACAGACAAAGCTCTCGTCCAACCCGCTGACAGCTCCTGCTATAGGTGTGGAGGCCGGGCGGGGGGCGGGGCCTGCTCGCCGCTTCTCTCATTACCCTAGCTATTGTCTGGCCCTGCATGCCGACCCCGCGTTTCACCTGTCAATCAGTGACACATGCTTGGAGGAGATGGGGGGGGGGGGGGGGGGGGGGGGGGGGGGCGGGGGGGGGGGGGGGGGGGGGGGCTAGTGTACAGGCTGGTCTATGACGAGGGTTCGAGTCCTGCCCCTGTTTTACGGCCCTACTGTGGAATGTGTGGGTGTGTAATGAATTCAATACAAACTTCAATTCTGAGGTCAAAATTCTATTTGATTTTTCCATTCTTTTGGTCGGGTGGCACCGGCGAGGATTATCTTTTGAACTGGATTAAATCGTGGTTTATCATTTAATTCTGTTGCTCCAAACGTTTTTTTTTTTTTTGTATCCACTTTTTCTCCAATTTTTTCTATATTTTCTCCCATCCCAATTTCGTATCATCCAATTCAACCCTCCCCTGTCACGGACGCTGTTTCTTGCCTCCCACAAGCCGGCTGCAATGTGGACTAAGTCATACATAGCACAAGTCCCCTTCGGTACTTGAGGTAACAGCAGTCGCATCTTTTCACCTGCGCAGCTCGATCTCTCAGTGGCGAGGAGTAACGCGTGGGAGGCTCACGCTGCCCCCGACACTTCCTGATTCTACTGCGCAGGCGCACCAACCGACCTGTAGGAGTCGCTGTCCACAACGCCCGATCTCCACCCATCAGTTTCCCACCCCCTAATACTGCCAATGTGTATTAGTACTGACGGCCAGCTAAACTGAAAGCAATGTGGAGCGCTGGGCTGGAACAGGCAAGCCCAGCGTCTCCGTCATTCGTGGCGAGCGCCTTGCCCACTACGCCACGTAGCCGCCCATTGCTCCAAACTTTATTAAAGTTAGTTTAAAAGTATAAGCGTGTTAAATTTAAATCTCTTTCAATCTCATTTAAAAAAAAAATCCCCAAAGCTAGATCAATCTTAATGGGGTTATTAATATTGGTTTGAACCATTAAACTAAGATTTACTAAACAAGGATTCGATTTTAATTGTGCAACATAGCTCCACTTAATTCAAAATCCGGATCTACTCATTTCAAAACTAGTTTAACTCTGATTACAACACATTTTAGATTAAATTAACCCTAGTTGGTGCAACCCACCCTTTATGTGTTAAATGTATTCATGACACTACAGAGCTCTTTAGATCTTAGATACACGACACACTTGGTTTTGCCCAGAAAAATAATAGCAGTAGTTGTACCACCAGTCTTCCCGTGGTCCACGCAAAAAAAACATACAAAAACAATTATTATTGCAAAAATAAATTATTAAAAGTCAGTATACTCATCACACAATGCATAATGAAACTAACAATTAAGATGGCTAAAATAACATGCAAGCACAGAAACAGAAAACAAAAAACTAAACAAAAAATACTTTACAGTGTTAAATACAATTTAAGATTCTTTTAAAAGTGAATCTACTGTAAATGCAGCAGAGGTTTTGAGGCAGGTTATTCCAAAGAGTTAATGCTCTAAAAATAAAAGATCTCCTTAAAGCATTGGTTTTTGGACCTGGCAATTCAAGCTGCCCACTACTGGAACCTCTAGTGTAATGATCATGCAATCATACCATACCACCAGTTAAACATTATGCTAACAGCAGTAATCATACAACTAGTTAAACATTATGCTAACAGCAGTAAGCATACCATACCACCTGTTAAACATTATGCTAACAGCAGTAATCATACCATACCACCTGTTAAACATTATGCTAACAGCAGTAATCATACCATACCACCTGTTAAACATTATGCTAACAGCAGTAATCATACAACTAGTTAAACATTATGCTAACAGCAGTAAGCATACCATACCACCTGTTAAACATTATGCTAACAGCAGTAATCATACCATACCACCTGTTAAACATTATGCTAACAGCAGTAATCATACCATACCACCAGTTAAACATTATGCTAATAGCAGTTGTAACTGAGGGGTACAATTCCCTGACTGTATTAAATAAGTATGGTATCATTAAACCACTACTGCTTTATGTACATTACTACTGGCCATACAGTACACAGGTATATGAGATGAACACACCCACAATAACACGGCTTCACAAGAAATACTGTTTAGAAGAATATTTATTAGCAGCACGAAGATTATCTTACATTACTTATCAAGATTGAGAGTTGCGCTTGTAAGGCGAAGAATGTGCATGAATAGGTCAAGAGCGTAAGTCCATGAGAATATTACGCAGGAGATAATTAATACCACCTGTATCATAAGAATTATATATGGTACACTAGTAGATTAGCTGGAGATACTAAAGGGGTCCCTCCGGTTGTAAGCCAGCAGGGGAGAGGATTTGTCGGTAGCAGAAAGTCTGGGTCAACGAGGAATAAGGAGACTCCAGGTACAGGAGACAGTGCAATAATCCCTTGATCCGTAGACGAACAACAGCTATTCTCCGGTATGCAGTGCCGCATGGAGGAAAGCTAGCCAGCCTCAGAGTACTCGAGGCGGGCTCGACGGTGCTCCTCACAGGGTAGATCCCACACAACAGTGGGTGTAGACGATTCTCCGCTCCAACAGCTACAGGACCAAAGCAAATATAATCCAGCCGAAAAGGGCTCTGTAGTCGTCGGGTAGGTTATCCAGTGTACATATCCACACGGTTCTCGTCTAGGGCTCCTCGGATGACGGCACCAGGTTAAGCCGCCCAGCCTGGATAAGCACACTAGCTCGGTACGATGAAACGTTGGTAATGCTGGTCACTGTAGAACGGTAGCCGCACGATACACTATACATAATAGACTATTACTTAATAATAGAATAGGTCGAACTCGACGATCCAGCGTTAAACTCTGACACTTCAGCTATCAATTCGCACGCGGTCTCAAGGCTCTATTTCGGGGCAAAACGGGCCCACTTCACAGCACGTTGTATCGTGGTGTGAGGCTTCAACTTATTGGGTAACATACTGCTGTATCCACCTGCGACGTATTTATACGTAAGGTGAACAATCTAGTACCAGCCTTATTTCTGTCTCGTATTCTTGCGCAGAACCGGGCATGTCCAGGCATATCTTAGCGGTGACTTTGAACTAGACATTGGGGGTATGGCCGTGGCGCCTAGGGGATCGCTGTCCAATAGGAGAACGAATATTATGGTCTGGCCTGTACTAGGTAAAGGGATATTCCGTGTATATGTACAAAGAATATACAAGGGATATCAGACGATATACAAATACTATACAATATATCTCAAGTAATAAATATATATATTCGGTTTAATCTGACCCTTTGTAACAGCAGTAGTCATAACGTAGCACATGTTAAACATTATGCTAATAGCAGTAGTCATAACGTAGCACCTGTTAAACATTATGCTAACAGCAGTAGTCATAACGTAGCACCTGTTAAACATTATGCTAATAGCAGCAGTCATACCACTAGTTAAACATTATGCTAATAGCAGTAGTCATAACGTAGCACCTGTTAAACATTATGCTAACAGCAGTAATCATACCATACCACCAGTTAAACATTATGCTAATAGCAGTAGTCATAACGTAGCACCTGTTAAACATTATGCTAATAGCAGTAGTCATAACGTAGCACCTGTTAAACATTATGCTAACAGCAGTAGTCATAACGTAGCACCTGTTAAACATTATGCTAATAGCAGCAGTCATACCACTAGTTAAACATTATGCTAATAGCAGTAGTCATAACGTAGCACCTGTTAAACATTATGCTAATAGCAGTAATCATAACGTAGCACCTGTTAAACATTATGCTAATAGCAGTAGTCATAACGTAGCACCTGTTAAACATTATGCTAATAGCAGTAGTCATAATGTAGGTCTGTTAAACATTATGCTAATAGCAGTAGTCATAATGTAGGTCTGTTAAACATTATGCTAATAGCAGTAGTCATAATGTAGGTCTGTTAAACATTATGCTAATAGCAGTAGTCATAATGTAGGTCTGTTAAACATTATGCTAATAGCAGTAGTCATAATGTAGGTCTGTTAAACATTATGCTAATAGCAGTAGTCATAACGTAGCACATGTTAAACATTATGCTAATAGCAGTAGTCATAACATAGCACCTGTTAAACATTATGCTAATAGCAGTAGTCATTATGCTAATAGCAGTAGTCATAACATAGCACCTGTTAAACATTATGCTAATAGCAGTAGTCATAACGTAGCACCTGTTAAACATTATGCTAATAGCAGTAGTCATAACATAGCACCTGTTAAACATTATGCTAATAGCAGTAGTCATTATGCTAATAGCAGTAGTCATAACGTAGCACCTGTTAAACATTATGCTAATAGCAGTAGTCATAACGTAGCACCTGTTAAACATTATGCTAATAGCAGTAGTCATAACGTAGCACCTGTTAAACATTATGCTAATAGCAGTAGTCATAACGTAGCACCTGTTAAACATTATGCTAATAGCAGTAGTCATAACATAGCACATGTTAAACATTATGCTAATAGCAGCAGTCATACCACTAGTTAAACATTATGCTAATAGCAGTAGTCATAACGTAGCACCTGTTAAACATTATGCTAATAGCAGTAATCATAACGTAGCACCTGTTAAACATTATGCTAATAGCAGTAGTCATAACGTAGCACCTGTTAAACATTATGCTAATATCAGTAGTCATAACGTAGCACCTGTTAAACATTATGCTAATAGCAGTAGTCATAACGTAGCACCTGTTAAACATTATGCTAACAGCAGTAGTCATAACGTAGCACCTGTTAAACATTATGCTAATAGCAGTAGTCATAACGTAGCACCTGTTAAACATTATGCTAATAGCAGTAGTCATAACGTAGCACCTGTTAAACATTATGCTAATAGCAGTAGTCATAACGTAGCACCTGTTAAACATTATGCTAATAGCAGTAGTCATAACGTAGCACCTGTTAAACATTATGCTAATAGCAGTAGTCATAACGTAGCACCTGTTAAACATTATGCTAATAGCAGTAGTCATAATGTAGGTCTGTTAAATATTATGCTAATAGCAGTAGTCATAATGTAGGTCTGTTAAACATTATGCTAATAGCAGTAGTCATAATGTAGGTCTGTTAAACATTATGCTAATAGCAGTAGTCATAACGTAGCACATGTTAAACATTGTGCTAATAGCAGTAGTCATAACGTAGCACCTGTTAAACATTATGCTAATAGCAGTAGTCATAACGTAGCACCTGTTAAACATTATGCTAATAGCAGTAGTCATAACATAGCACCTGTTAAACATTATGCTAATAGCAGTAGTCATAACGTAGCACCTGTTAAACATTATGCTAATAGCAGTAGTCATAACGTAGCACCTGTTAAACATTATGCTAATAGCAGTAGTCATAACGTAGCACCTGTTAAACATTATGCTAATAGCAGTAGTCATAACGTAGCACCTGTTAAACATTATGCTAATAGCAGTAGTCATAACGTAGCACCTGTTAAACATTATGCTAATAGCAGTAGTCATAACGTAGCACCTGTTAAACATTATGCTAATAGCAGTAGTCATAACATACCACCAGTTAAACTGAGAGAGAGAGAAAAGGGACGGGAATGAGAGGAGAGTCATTGATGCATTTTTTTAAACGTCAATACACCACTCTGAACATAATATTTATTTTTGAATATTTCATTCGGTATTGACATCGTTACAGCCCTGCATGGTGGAATGTAGTCATTCCTGTATTTTTAGGTAATAATAAGATACAAGACATAATAGCCTAATTTATGTACTATGCTACTATACTACTATCTACAGAAGGTTAACCCTTTACTATCACAGTAGTGTGATAGTAAAGGGATAACCTTCTGTAGTGTGGCAGTGAAAGGGTTAACCCTTCTGCCTTGTTAGGTAACTGACAGAGTTGGCACATCAGTGCATAAAAAGATTGCATCACGTTCAAGGTCATAAAAAAAACGTAATTTGTAATATTTCGTTCCAATTCTTTTTTTTATGAATACCACTATGAACCTAACTCAACATATCTATCAAAGATTCCAACGATTTCCGAATTGTAACCCCTTATATTCCCGTTTGTGTTAGGGTTAGGTTTATGGTTAGGGTTAGGGTTAGGGTTAGGGATAGGGTTAGGGTTAGGGTTGGGGATAGGGTAACCATGAAATAAACCACTAGGGACGTTTTTTCCTGTCAAATGGGTAACTTTTCTTTTAAGAGGTCTTCAAAATGTAA
>NC_140171.1:3504089-3534089 GCF_963971535.1 Notolepis coatsorum
GGGGGGGGGTTTAATTAAAACGTGATAATAAGGCCCCCGGTCCGGCTTGCGAGAGGAGCAGGCGGCTGAATCATCTTTGGGTTAAAGGTGCGGGTGGTGTGGGTTCCCCCTGACCACGTCCCCCCCCCCCCGGCCCTCCAGGAGGAGCAGAAGGGCCCCCCCTCTGGGCTTAAGGGCCACACACCTGTGTGGTGGTGGTGGACGGGGGGGCGGGGGGGGGGGGGGGGCGGGGGGGGGGCAGGGGGGCTGGATAAACCCAGATTAAGCTTGAGTTACCCGCTCTCTCCGCGCATGTCATTCAAAACCGCGGCGGACGGTCGCTCCCGGGGACAAAGCGCCCCCTTTTTCCGCCGGGCCGTCCTAATAAACGGCCATTAGCTTTTTGGGACATCAAACATGAAGGATTATGGGGGATTTTCTGGGCGGTTAAAAAAAAAGAAAGAAAAGAGAGAAAGACAGAGCTGGGTCGCGAGGGACTCGCTCACTCAGGGGGGGGGGGGGGGGGGGAGGGGGGGGTCACGCGACGATTTGTTTTTCTTTTTTTCCGCCATTTTGTAGGGCCCCCCCCCCCCTCTTTTGACAGATTCCGACGAGCGCGGCCGTACAGTTAATCCCCTGGATATGAAGCCAGCAAACGCACCGCGGAGAAAGATTACACTCCGCTTTGTTTCTGTACTCGTGTACAAGGAGGCTGCTGGAGAGATCTGTTAAACACTTAACACACAACCAACGGTGTGACGTGCAGGAACACACACACACACACACACACACACACACACACACACACACACACACACACACACACACACAGAGAGGGACACGCATACACACACAGAGAGACACACACACACACAGAGGGGACACACATACACACACACACACAGAGAGAGAGAGAGAGAGAGAGAGAGAGAGAGAGAGAGAGAGAGAGAGAGAGAGAGAGAGAGAGAGAGAGAGAGAGAGAGAGAGAGAGACACACACAGAGATAGACACACACATATACACACACACACACACACACACACACACTGAGACTCACATACACACACAGAGAGACACACACACACACAGAGGGACACACATACACACACCCACACACAGAGAGAGACACACACATACATACACACACACACACACACACAGAGACACACATGCACACACAGAGAGACACACACAGAGAGAGACACACACACACACACAGAGACACACATACACACACACACAGAGAGACACACATGCACACACAGAGAGAGACACACACACACACAGAGAGACACACATACACACACACACACACAGAGACACACACACATACACACACACAGAAATCGCAGTGACAGTCCCGTCCAAAGTCGCAAAGAAAGTAAAACGTCTACACACGTGATCTAAACCTAAAAGTAAAAAAAAGTATTAGTTGCATCTCTAATCCAGTGTCATTTCAACTATATGCTTGTTCTGCATGGTATAGTGATCATTCCCAAAAGCTCAAAAATAAACTGCATGGTTGCACAGAACAATGTGTGTGTAGTTATACATGCTAAACGGCCCTCTCAGGACACATATAGGACCGATAGAAAGAGAAGAAGTAGGACTATTAACCTGTAGATAAAAGAGTAAAACAACTAAAGCTAAACCACATGTATAACATTGTTAACGACAGGGCCCCTGACTATTTGAAAGGTCATGTGGTTATGGTAAGAGCGCTACTGCACGACCATAACACCAGAGCTAGCGTTATGTCTTGCAGTGTTCCTAAAGTTAAGATGGCAAGAAGCTCCTTTTTCTACACAGGTGTAGTACTCTGGAATGAACTAGCTCTGCCTACCAAGCAAAGTCAAACCAAAAGCATTTTTTAAAACAAAGGTAAAGGCAAAATTATGGGAAGAGCAACTGGCTTAGGAGCCAGAGGGCAGAAGATCAGATTCCAGGGCTAAAGAAACTCTAGTTCTTCCTAGTAGGCTACAGGAAGCTGTGTTTTTATGTTTTTATGTTTTTATTAGTGCTGTCAATAGATTACATTTTTTTTGACTAATTAATCTCACAATTTGCTGTCATTAATCTAGATTAATTTTGATTAAAAATAGCATTTTTCTACTTAAGACCGAAGCTTGTAACAGATATTTACTTGAGTAAAATAATGGAATTAATGTAAAATCAACACAAAGAAAGTATATTTAGATTCAAAGACTATTTTGAATACAGTTTCTCTCCTGTGAAATACAAATGTTCAACAAAACCGTCAACATTGACTCAGCTAGACCTCTTTCTTAAGATTGAAGATTTTTCACTCCATAGATTAATCTAGATTAATTTATTTTAATGCTTTAAATAATTTTAATTAATCTCCAAAGTTAAAGCATTAATTTTGACAGCCCTAGTTTTTATGTTTTACATTCCACCTTGGAAATAAGTATTTGAATTCATGCTTTTAGGTGATATCCTCAGGAATACAAATTGGTCATGATCGTTTGTTTTTATGATGTGTTTGTTTGTCATTTCCAAATAAAAATCAAATCAAATCACAGAGACACACACACAGAGAGACACACACATACACACACACGCACACACAGAGAGAGACACACACACACATACACACACACACGCACACACAGAGAGAGACACACACACATACACACACACACGCACACACAGAGAGAGACACACACACATACACACAGAGACACACACATACACACACACACACACACACACACAGAGAGACACACACATACACGCACACACGCACACACACACACAGAGAGACACACATACAGAGACACACACACACACACACACACACACACACACACACACACACACACACACACACGCACACACACACAGACAAGAGTAATTTCTCTATCCTCCTATTCTCTTCTTTCACCGAATACACGGATGAGAGCAGAGAAGAAAAGTGACGTCAATGAGAGGATTCAAAAGAGGAATTAAGACAAGGGGGAGGGGGGGAGGAGGGGGGTGGGGGGGTGGGGGGAGGGGAAGGAGGAGGGGAGGGGGGAGGAGGGGGAAGGATGGGGGGCTCGTGTTGAATGACGTGAATCGCCACAGTTATCCGACATGCCCCGCTACTCTGCGTTTAGACGAGGAGAGACAAGAGCGTGGCCTCCTCTTCATCCTCACTCCTCTTCATCATAACAGTACAGAGCCTCACCTGCAACGTGTTTACTTTCACTGATAGACAGTATATATTCAGATTCACATATTTCTTATGACCTTATTACCTAATATAACCTGCACCTTTGTTCACACATTTTTATACTCAGATTTAATTATATCGTTTACACTTTTCTCATATTTCTATACTCATATTTGATCCAATTGTCAATATTTATGTCTTTCTTCTATTACCCTACCCATGCCTGTACCACATCTTATCTTATCTTATCGTATCTTATATTATCTTATCGTATCTTATCTTATCTTATCTTATCTTATCCTATCTTATCTTATATTATCTTATCCTATCTTATCTTATCTTATCTTATCCTATCCTATCCTATCTTATCTTATCTTATCTTATCCTATCGTATCTTATCTTATCTTATCTTAACTTATCTTATCTTATCTTATCTTATATTATCGTATCTTATCTTATCTTATCCTATCTTATCTTATCTTATCTTATCCTATCCTATCTTATCTTATCTTATCTTATCCTATCTTATCTTATCTTAACTTATCTTATCTTATCTTATCTTATCTTAACTTATCTTATCTTATCCTATCTTATCTTATCTTAACTTATCTTATCTTATCTTATCCTATCTTATCTTATCCTATCTTATCTTATCCTATCTTATCTTATCTTATCTTAACTTATCTTATCTTATCTTATCTTATGCTATCTTATCTTATGCTATCTTATCTTATCCTATCTTATCTTATCTTATCTTAACTTATCTTATCTTATCTTAACTTATCTTATCTTATCTTATCTTATCTTATCCTATCTTATCTTATCTTATCTTATCTTAACTTATCTTATCTTATCCTATCTTATCTTATCTTATCTTATCTTATCTTAATCTTGAGAAAGAATCACCGTAACTTACCATGACTGTTGCAGTATAAGCGCAAAGCTATTCGCAGTAGTGGAAGAAGTGGACTATTCCTTTACTTATGTAAAAGTGCTTAGTTACTTTCCATCTGGACTGGGAAGGTACCGTACTTGAAGGTATATCCATGCAAAGGCTGCAATACAGACATCAAAGAAATACATTTTATTATATATATACAGTATATACACTTTATATTATACTTCATGTATATATTAGGGCTGTTAGCGTGTTAATAAATAACGCGTTAACGCAAAATGCATATTAGCACCACAACTTCTTTTGACCCATAATGCACAAAAGAAATCCCTTTAATAACCCTTTCACTACCACACTACAGAAGGTTAACCCTTTACTATCACACGACAGACGGTTAACCCTTTGTCGTGCGGCAGTGAAGAGGTTAACCTTCCGCATTGTCGCCGTGAAAGGGTTAACCCTTTGGCTAGTGCGGTAGTGAAAGGGTTAATAAGGTACAATTTGAACACGTGAAAAAGGTGCGATTAATATGCAATTAATCACAGTTAACTATGGACAATTTAAATCGATTGACAGCCCTAGTGTATGTATGTATATATGTATACTATATATTAGGGATGACCGATATTATCTGCCGATATTGGCATTAAAATGCAATATCGGAAATTATCGGTATCGGTTTAATTTTTTTTTTTAAATACATGTATATATATATTTATTTTTTTTTACATTTATTTAACCTTTATTTACCCAGGCAAGCAAGTAAGAACAAAGTCTTATTTTATTTATTGTGAAAAGTATGCATAATGTTGTGTTAATTCCACGACAAGAGATATGTAATGTTAATTACCTGAAATGATTCCGTTTTTTTGGGATATATCGGTATCGGTTGATATCGGTATCGGAAATTAAGAGTTGGACAATATCTGTATATCGGATATCGGATATCGGTAAAAAAAAAAAAAAGCGAACATCCCTACTATATATATATAAATATCTATATGATATTTTGGCCTCCGCCCCACCCCCCCCCCCCCCCCCCCACCCCCCACCTATGCCTCTAACCACCAGCCTCTCGGCAGACCGGGCGGGAGCAGCATCGTTGAAATGTTCCAAGATCACTTACCAGACAAACAAAGAGGGAAAAGAGAGCTGTTGAACAGCGGAGCCACAAGCCAGAGGATTATTCTCCTAACGTTACATGGATTAGCAGCAGTGCAACCTTTGACCCCGGCGGGCAGGACTTGACTTATGGCTCTCTGTTTATGCACTGGTGGCTATATGGGAGAGGCGGCTTACTCTGCTCTTCTATTGACGAGAGTCTGAAACAGTCCAAATCCACCTCCGCCTTCAAGAAAAAAACACACCGAAAGAGGATTTGCTCAAATCATATCTATAAATTGTAACCATACTTGGGAATATTATTTGTCTGTGTTTATGTAGCTATGTTGTATGTATGTATGTATGTAAGTAGGTAGGTTATGTACGCCTATCCATGTTATATGTTGTGTTGGCCTCTGTTTGTGATCAGGCTCCCTCCAAAAGCTTTATTAAATAGCTTCTTGGGAGACCTGGCACACTACACAATTCTGATGATGATGATGATGATGATGATGATGATGATGATGATGATGATGATGATGATGTTGATCATGATCATGATGATGATGATGATGATGATGATGATGATGATGATGATATTTATTGTATTGTATCGTGTGTGTGTGTGTGTGTGTGTGTGTGTGTGTGTGTGTGTGTGTGTGTGTGTGTGTGTGTGTGTGTGTGTGTGTGTGTGGTGTTCTGGGCTCCGGAGACCAGTCACCGCCGCTATACGCTTAACCTGCTGTTGTGTGGCAGTGAAAGGGTTAACCTTCTGTGTATCGTCGCAGTGAAAGGGTTAACCTGCTGTTGTGTGGCAGTGAAAGGGAACACCTTCGGTGTATCGTCGCAGTGAAAGGGTTAGCCGTTTGGTATAGTGTGGCAGTGAAAGGGTTAACCTGCTGTCGTGTGGCAGTGAAAGGGTTAGCCGTCTGTGTAATGTCACAGTGAAAGGGTTAGCCGTTTGGTAGTGTGGCAGTGAAAGGGTTAACCTGCTGTTGTGTGGCAGTGAAAGTGTTAACCTTCTGTGTATCGTCGCAGTGAAAGGGTTAACCTGCTGTTGTTGTGTGGCAGTGAAAGGGTTAAAGCCCAACATCCAGGTTAAACCCTACTGATCAATTATGGGTAGTTTACATCATTGGTATATAATTTCATTATTTATTTTTTTCCATTTGACACCGGAAATGCCACTCCGAAAGAGTTAAAAAGGTCCACGCACGAATAACATGCACGCGCGAATCAAAAAAGCTTATCAAACGCCGACGTCACTACAGGTGCATATTAATGAGCCGAATCTAAAAGCTTATCAGACGCTAGCACGGCCGTGACGTCACTTCAGGAAACGTATGCCTTATGCCCGTCCGGGTCATAGTACTACTCGATATATGGCGCTGGCTAACGTTAGCATTATGTCTACTGTCGTGAACCATTTGAGATCGGGGCATGTAGAGGAGTTTGGGGAATGAGTAAAATCATGTGCAGGTCCTCTTCTCAGACCTGTGTGGCAAAGCACTGCACACGCATCATGCAAGCTACACGTCGCTGCATGTTGATCAATGGTGGCCCACTCGGTGCATCACAGTTAGCCTATAGCTCCGCCGTCCCTGCGGAGCTATAGTGGTTCTCTCCTCTTTGTGTGCCCCCGTTCTCGCGTGTGTCCTGCCGGGGAGCTTGTGGACGCGACAACAGCGGCGGCCGTAGCGTTAGTTAGCTCATAGCTATCGTGTACCACTAGCGTTACGGCGGGCTCGAGCACCCTACGGCTGCCGGCAGGGTACCCGTGGGGACGGGGGTGTACAGAGAGGAGAGAACCATTTTGTGTCGGGCGTTCATGCCGGCCAGCGAGCCGGACGTCGGGATATGTTGTTAGCACAATAGCTACCAAGCTAAGCTATGTTAGCTTATAACGGTGTACACAATATGTACAACGACACAATGATTTACATTATTACAAATATGGTAACGTGGTTGTGGCTTTTACAAATAGTGGTTAGCTTTAGAGATGAATGGCTATGATCACGGAGCAATAGTGTTGTTAGGTGAAACAGATACATTTTCATTCGGCTAGTAGTAGCAAGGCTCTCAGTGCCTGCCACTAGCTGTGTGTGACTCTCAGCGCCCCCTGGTGAGCCCCCTGGTGCCCTGCACCTCTTGTGACGACATAATTTCGATTACACACGCACGTTATGAACCATCGATTAAAATATCCACGTGCGTGGTGATTGTGTTGGGCAGACAAAATGTTTGATAAAAACGCTAAAACTGGGTCAATTTCAATACTTTTTTTTCCCTTCTTCATGAAAGTCACCGTTGGCCTAGTCCACATTGTTTATTGAACAAAAATACAACATGAAGGTTGGCCTTTAAAGGAACACGCCGGCGTCACGGGGAAACGCTGCTCACCGTCTTCTCCAGAGTCAGACGAGAAGACAGAGACCAAATGTCCTCTCTGTGGGTTCAGTAGAAAGATATCCGCGGGGCGGCAAGTAGGGCCGTCCCCGACTAAGGATTTGGATAGTCGACTATGAGTCGACTAAGAATAATATAAGTATAATATATATATATATTTTTTTTATCATTCCATTTGGGCTGTGGGGGTGCTTAATGTCTGAAGGAGTCGACTGAAGGCTTCTTGTCCTCTGCAAAAGCATGCAATTGGTCCACTGATGGATACATCTAGATATGTGTCTAGTCTAGTGTGTTCATTAGACGGGTGAAATCCTCTTTCAGTGCCTCTGTGCCTGTTTTCTTAGGCAGTTAGCCTCTGGTATGCGCGCCATTAGCGTTAGCCACGCTTCTAGGCCTCTTTTCTTTTGGAAAGGATGATAAAAAAAAATAATGATAAAAAAAAAAAAATTATTCGACTAAGAGGTTGGCAGTCGACTACGGCTCCTTTCGACCGATTAGTCGACTATTCGACTAATAAGGGTCAGCCCTAGCGGCAAGCTATAGCCCAGTTTAGCACAAATAAATAGAAGTAGATACGGACCAGCTAGCCAAAAACACCTCTCCCTGAGATTTAAGCTAATAAGCTAGTGGTCCGTATCCGCTTCCGTTCATTTGTGCTAAGCTATAGGCTAGCGTGTAGCCGGATAGCGTTCTACTGAACGCACAGAGTGGAAATTGGTAGTGTGTAGAGCAAGGCACTAATGATATTTTACACCCATGTTAATTCTATAAAGTGTTATTATTACAGTTACTAATAGATTACATATTATTATGTTGTTATAATGTTACCCTGCTACCTGGAACTATAGTCTAGTGTTGTTAAATGATCGAAGCTTCAGTGTAGTTATCAAAGTTGGATTATTATTCCTATACGCTGTTTCTATTACAAATGAATGTTGGTTTATTATTCCTATACGCTGTTTCTATTACAAATGAATGTTGGATTATTATTCCTATACGCTTTTTCTATTACAAATGAATGTTGGTTTATTATTCCTATACGCTGTTTCTATTACAAATGAATGTTGGATTATTATTCCTATACGCTGTTTCTATTACAAATGAATGTTGGATTATTATTCCTATATACACTGTTTCTATTACCAATGAATGTTGTATTATTATTCCTCTACACTTTGTCTCACTACAAACGAAGCATAGTGATTTCACATCGATTACAGCGGCAGCGATTGAATCTCTGAAGCGTTTGGGGGTCAGTGGTTTATAGGTTATAGTCCAGATGACAGGGACCTACCACTGTGTGTCTCTAACACGACGAGCCAATAACGGGCCGAGCAGATGTGGAGAGAGTCAACGTGCAGGTCGGAGGTCACGACCCCATGTGGCCTTTTCCCTGACGCTAGATTAATAATCTCATTAAAAGATTAGTATATCTTATTGTTCGTCTTAACATCAAAATGGCTTCAATGTCTTTTGGACATTAGACAAGAGCACGTGCATACACACACAGATACACACACAGATACACACACGTGCATGCAAGCCCCCCCCCCCCCCCCCCCCCCTCCCACCCTCACGCTCACACACACATACTGTGTCATTGACCACAAGAGCAGCTTGACTCGTGTCCTTCTGGGAGAGACGACCCTGCATTCGAATTCGAATGCCAATGTAACGAACGAAGGTTGGTAACAGAAACAGAAAAAGAAAGAAAAAATAAGAGATAAAAATGGAATAAAGAAAGAAAAAAAGAAAGAAAAAATAAGAGAAAAAAAGGGAAAAAAAGAAGAAAGGGAAAAAAAAAAAAAAAGAAAGAAAAAATAAATAAATAAATGGGGATACATTTAAAAAAAAAAAGAAATGGGAAAAAGGAGAAAAAAAATAATAATAATGGGAAAAAGAAGAAGAAAAAGAAGAAGAAAAAAGAAAAATGGGAGAAAAAAAATAATAATAAAAAAGGAGAAAAATATAAGAAAAAGGGAAAAAGAAGAAAAAAGGGAAATTAAAAACAAAAAAACAAAAAAAAGAAAGAAACAGAAAAAGGAAAAATAAGAAAAAAAAACAAGAAAATAAAATTTAAAAATAGAAAATAGAAAAAAGTCTGCAGACCTACAAGGACCAGACAGACAGAGACACAGTCTGCAGACCTACAGGACCAGACAGAGACACAGTCTGCAGACCTACAGGACCAGACAGAGACACAGTCTGTAGACCTACAGGAGTTAGAGCTGTTTCCCCGAAGCCTGTTTTTGGGATTCGAACTTCGTCAGGGTTTTTCGAACAGACGGTCGAACCTTCGTTTTTTATTAAACATATATTTTCTTTATTTTTATTTTTTTTTATAAATATCCTCAAACTAAATCCCCAATTTGAATAAAGTGATTAATCTGATTAATTTTTTTTTTTTTTTTTATCAACTTTCTTTAATGAATATAACTTATCAGTTTATTTTAATACTATAATATTAGTGTAGCCTAATCTTTATCTGCAACTGTGAAGAAAAACCCCAATTGGTTTAAACAGAATGAATAGACACATAAAAAAAATTAAGTATTATTTTTTTTTATTAGAAATGTAAAATTCGAATGTTGATTTAGAATTTGAATGCCAACGTAACGAACGAAGGTCCGAACGTTCGAACGTTTGGGCTCAGCCCTAAGACACAGTCTGCCTACAGGACCATGCAGGCAGAGACACAGTCTTCATATTTGAAAGGTTCACATCACGGAAGAACCTTTATGAGCAAATAATAAACAGAGCGCATCACACTTCTGAAAAGGCTCCCAAAAGTGTGCTTGCCAAAGATTTTTCGACCACAAAATGATCTCTTTTTGACCAAATGGACTTATTACCGCATTGTACAGTATGTGTTTCTATCATGTACCCGTGAAGCACTTTGGCTTTAGTCGTTTGTAAACATGCTATAAAAAATAAAGTTGACTTGACTTGAACCATTGTTTGTACTTTAATTTACCAGTGACTTCAAATATGAAAGAACAACAATGAAAACGTATGACAGATTCTTCAAGTTTTGTTATATTTGTCACATATAAAGTCATGTACTGTACATTACAGTGAAATGCTTGGTTCTCTCCCCCTGAGAATGTGCTTCATACAGTAAAAAAAGTTAAAAAGAATAAAGTCCAAACACTCTACAAAATATACAATATTCTTGAAGACACTGTGACGTCACGAGACCACCGCCATCTTAGTTTAGGGGACAACAAACTGGTGCGTACGAGCAAAAGTGAGCTCCGTTTTTAAATAGTAGTAACATATACAAATGAAAAAGGCATGTACAGGGAGCTCCAGTAGCTCACCACGTACCGCGAGTGCTATTTCAGCGCCGTGGACAACCACGCTCGCGCGGATCTGGGGCTGAGCGAGTTCGAATCCCGGACTGCAGCCATGCCTTTCCCAGAGTGTCTTCCCCCCCATCTGAACCCTTTCAGCCTGCTTCTGTCGGTCGAACTTGACCAAGTATAAATGCGATAAACGTATAAAAGAGCCAGGGAAATGGCCAAAGTAAAAAAAAAAAAAAAAAGGCATGTACAGATGCAGCACTGAAAAAGCTGGTCCCTTCTGCTGCTGGTCTGCTGCTCCTCTGCCACAATAGAACTATAGCACTCAGGTGTTATATTTCGGGGGCTGGTGGCTGGCTCCCAAAGTGAACAAATTGAGGGTACTTAACTTAAGTGCTCCCCCAGGGAGGGGGTCGGGGGCTACTGCCCTCAGACCCCCAAGATCATTTGTATATGGGCAGTCTGACTTGGGGTATACTGCCCATATATTAGTGTTGCAATGCATGATAAATAAACAGTGGAAAAAAGCTAAGGAATGGGATGGATGGGGCGTTTGGGATGAATACAATTTTAAGATGAAAAAGTCTCCCCAGTGGCAGGCAGTGGAGGTGTGAGATCTGGCCCGGTCCAGAACAATAGGAGTCACAAAATCAGTTTGGAGTGGAGTGGTGGAGGAGTGGTAGAGGAGCAGCAGAGGTTCGAATTTTCAGTGCTGCATCTGTAGGTTACTTGAAGCCTCCAGTGCACATACACTGAAGTAGCTAGCAGCTAACATTTATCTGCTGTTTACAGCCTCACAGCCAGTAATTAATTATATATATAAATATTTGTTCCTTATTCTCACCTGTTGAAATGAAATGGGTAGAGCAGACATACGTATATGATTTGACTTGGGGGACCAGTGTCTGCTTTGATCCACTCTCCCGTCTGCGTCTACATGTGCCCTCTTGATAGCCGCCAGACACTTTTTCCTCCGTGATGCCTCAACTGGTATTATATAAAACTTGAGTTTTGATTTTGTTATTGGTACAAAACGTCACACAGCAGCTCTTTGGCATTTTGATGCACCGAAAAAAATTACCCTTGATTATGTTTAATTTGCCGCTTTCCGATCCGTTTTCGGCACTAAATGAACCGTAAACACATGTACCGGGAGTGAATTTCCCCCCCACGCCGTAGTTGCGTAGCAACAACAGACAGGAAGTTGACTTCGAGAATACAAACTAAAGTACAACCTGAAGTACAAAATGAAGTACAAAAATGCAAAAATGAGGTATGGATATTGTGCAAATCTTTTTGTAATAAATAGATACAAATATGGTGTAGTGTTAAAAAGTGTTTAAACCTGTTAAGCCGTTTCTTTATCATAAATCGATCAATAGAGACCGTATTATATCCCCATGTGGGGTATCATTGGAAAGCCACACTCATTGGCTACAACCCTGTACAAAGGTTTTCGAGATCGCCAAATGATTGACGGAGCGAGAGTCCCGGGAGTCGGGGGTGGTAATGTGTACTTTGGCGCACGCCTCACATATCGGCATGTAACTCGAGAACCGCTGAACGGATTTTGTCACCTGAAAGGGCAATCGACAGGCAACAAATAGGGCTTTACTTCTATCTATATATATTGTATTAAAAGAAATGCACACCCGAGCCGCTAGAGGTCGGCAAAGTGGCATCGCGAATCGTCCTCATGAGTTTTTATCTTTTTTTTGTAGCCAAGAGTAAAGCCCAAGACCATTTAAAAAAAATGTTTTACCTCCTATAATAGTGGGGGTCGCGGCTCTCTGACACCGTTATTTGGGGGTCGCGGCTTGAAAAGTTTGGGAACCCCTAGTCTCTCTGATCTGGATGAGTTTGTTAGTCTCTCTGATCTGGATGAGTTTGTTAGTCTCTCTGATCTGGATGAGTTTGTTAGTCTCTCTGATCTGGATGAGTTTGTTAGTCTCCCTGATCTGGATGAGTTTGTTAGTCTCCCTGATCTGGATGAGTTTGTTAGTCTCCCTGATCTGGATGAGTTTGTTAGTCTCTCTGATCTGGATGAGTTTGTTAGTCTCTCTGATCTGGATGAGTTTGTTAGTCTCTCTGATCTGGATGAGTTTGTTAGTCTCCCTGATCTGGATGAGTTTGTTATTCTCTCTGATCTGGATGAGTTTGTTAGTCTCTCTGATCTGGATGAGTTTGTTAGTCTCTCTGATCTGGATGAGTTTGTTAGTCTCTCTGATCTGGATGAGTTTGTTATTCTCCCTGATCTGGATGAGTTTGTTATTCTCTCTGATCTGGATGAGTTTGTTAGTCTCTCTGATCTGGATGAGTTTGTTAGTCTCCCTGATCTGGATGAGTTTGTTAGTCTCTCTGATCTGGATGAGTTTGTTAGTCTCTCTGATCTGGATGAGTTTGTTAGTCTCTCTGATCTGGATGAGTTTGTTAGTCTCTCTGATCTGGATGAGTTTGTTAGTCTCTCTGATCTGGATGAGTTTGTTAGTCTCTCTGATCTGGATGAGTTTGTTAGTCTCTCTGATCTGGATGAGTCCGCTAGTCGCCCTGATCTCCAAACTGAATGCACAGTGGTGGAAGAAGTACACAGTTCCTAAAACTAAAGAAAAGTAGAAATACCCAGATAAATGAGTAAAAGTAAAAGTCCTCCATTCAAATTCTACGTAACCTGTTAAGCTGTAGCCCTATTTTCAGAAATTTCGCCTAAAAGTACATGCCCAAGTAAATGGAAGATTGCTCCACTTCTACATGGTCAATTTGCATGTTCTTGGTATCTAGGGACATCTAGGGACCTGGGGGTATGTATTTCCAGTGTCAGAAATATTGTGTCTGTTACTAGGCTGAGTAAATTGTGATGAAACAAAGGAGAATATAAATTATGATTTATTTTTTTGCATCTTTGCCGGTGAATAACACCATAACATATATAACACATATAACACCATGTTATAATTGTGGAACCTCCGAGTTCGTTCGTATGTGGTCCAGTTGTGCTGCTCTGATTAAAGGTCATTTTAAAGTGGTATGTGGTCCAGTTATGCTGCTCTGATTAAAGGTCATGTTAAAGTGGTATGTGGTCCAGTTATGCTGCTCTGATTAAAGGTCATTTTAAAGTGGTATGTGGTCCAGTTGTGCTGCTCTGATTAAAGGTTATGTTAAAGTGGTATGTGGTCCAGTTATGCTGCTCTGATTAAAGGTGATGTTAAAGTGGTATGTGGTCCAGTTGTGCTGCTCTTATTAAAGGTGATGTTAAAGTGGTATGTGGTCCAGTTGTGCTGCTCTGATTAAAGGTCATTTTAAAGTGGTATGTGGTCCAGTTGTGCTGCTCTGATTAAAGGTCATGTTAAAGTGGTATGTGGTCCAGTTATGCTGCTCTGATTAAAGAGTATGTTAAAGTGGTATGTGGTCCAGTTATGCTGCTCTGATTAAAGGTGATGTTAAAGTGGTATGTGGTCCAGTTGTGCTGCTCTGATTAAAGGTGATGTTAAAGTGGTATGTGGTCGGCAATGGGGGGGGGGGGTCGGCTGCTGATGGAGGCGCAGTGTTCAGGGTAACAGAGCATGAGGTGAGGCGGACCTTTAAAAAAGTGAATATCAGGAAGGCAGCAGGTCCAGACGGCATCCCCGGCCGCGTCCTAAAAGTCTGTGCCGACCAACTGGCCCCAGTATTCACTGACATATTTAACCTGTCCTTAGAACAGGCTGTCATCCCCACCTGCCTGAAGAAGTCCACTATTATCCCTGTACCCAAAAAATCCAAGCCTGCTTGCCTCAACGACTACCGCCCTGTAGCTCTCACCTCCATAGCCATGAAGTGCTTCGAGAAGCTAGTAAAGGGCTACATCTGCTCCTCCCTCCCCATCAACATGGACCCCCTGCAATTTGCATACCGCCCCAACAGGTCCACGGAGGACGCCATATCCCATGTGCTGCACACAGCAGCATCACACCTGGACAAGAGGCAGGGGAACTATGTGAGAATGCTATTCATCGACTACAGCTCGGCATTCAATACCATAGTCCCCTCCATACTCATAGCCAAGCTCAGGGACCTGGGCTTGGGCTATGACCTCTGCCAGTGGGTCTTGGACTTCCTGACTGGCAGACCCCAGGTGGTGAGAGCAGGCAACTGCACCTCCTCATCCATCACCCTCAACATAGGGGCCCCCCAGGGCTGTGTTCTGAGTCCCCTCCTCTACTCCCTGTACACACACGACTGTGTGGCTCAGCGGAGTAGCAATACAATCGTCAAATTTGCTGACGACACAGTGGTGGTGGGCCTGATCTCTGCCAACGACGAGAGGGCCTACCTGGAAGAGGTCAAGGTCCTGGCGGGATGGTGCCAGGAAAACAGCCTCTCCCTGAACGTCAGCAAAACAAAGGAGATGATTGTGGACTTCAGGAGGTCGGGGGTCAAGGACTACAGCCCCCTCAGCATCGACGGGGCACCGGTTGAGAGAGTCAACAGCTTTAAGTACCTCGGAGCCTACATATCCGAGGACTTGACATGGACCACACACATTAACAGTGTTGTGAAGAAGGCACGACAACGCCTCTACTTCCTCAGGCGCCTAAGGAAGTTCCAAGTCAGCCAGAAGATCCTTAAGAACTTCTACTCATGTACAATAGAGAGCATCTTGACCGGCAACATCACCTCCTGGTTTGGGAATAGCACTGCACAAGACCAAAGCAGACTACAAAGAGTGACACGTTCAGCCGAACGCACAATTGGAGGGGGGCTCCCCACCCTCCAGAACATTTACTACAAGCGTTGCAAGGGCAAGGCTAAGAGAATCATTAAAGACTCCAGTCACCCGAACAACTGCCTCTTTGAACTGCTGCCGTCAGGCAAGCGATACAGGAGTCTCAAGGCGAGCACAGAAAGACTCAGAAGAAGCTTCTATCCCCAGGCCATCAGGCTGCTAAACGAACAATGAATGAACACTACACAACAACAACCACCAAACGCACATAGCACACACATCCACACGCACACACTCACTTTAAACAAACACACTGTAGCACCCACTCCACACACTTATAGCACACACCCACTTTAAACAAACACACTGTAGCACCCACTCCCCACACTTTATATTTATGGATGAAGGATTGCACTACAACTCGTACACCTTACTGTAAATTGTACCTAAAATTGTACCTCATCCCATTTCTGCTTTGCACTAGATAGTACTGTACATTAGTACACTGCATAGTATTGTGTATTGTATATTATATGGTAACTCAGAACATTGTACATATGTCTATACCGAACACTGTGACCTCATTTTCTTCTTCTAAATTCATGCTATATTATGTTATTATGTTATTTGATACTATCTTGTCTAGCACAGTCTCTGGAGCGTAACAGTAAGAAGCATTTTGTATGAAAGTATTCTGTACTTCTGTATGACAACTATTAAAGAACTTGAACTTGAACTTGAACTTGTTATGCTGCTCTGATTAAAGGTGATGTTAAAGTGGTATGTGGTCCAGTTATGCTGCTCTGATTAAAGGACATTTTAAAGTGGTATGTGGTCCAGTTGTGCTGCTCTGATTAAAGGTTATGTTAAAGTGGTATGTGGTCCAGTTATGCTGCTCTGATTAAAGGTGATGTTAAAGTGGTATGTGGTCCAGTTGTGCTGCTCTTATTAAATGTGATGTTAAAGTGGTATGTGGTCCAGTTGTGCTGCTCTTATTAAAGGTGATGTTAAAGTGGAATGTGGTCCAGTTGTGCTGCTCTGATTAAAGGTCATTTTAAAGTGGTATGTGGTCCAGTTATGCTGCTCTGATTAAAGGCCATGTTAAAGTGGTATGTGGTCCAGTTGTGCTGCTCTGATTAAAGGTGATGTTAAAGTGGTATGTGGTCCAGTTGTGCTGCTCTGATTAAAGGTGATGTTAAAGTGCTATGTGGTCCAGTTGTGCTGCTCTGATTAAAGGTGATGTTAAAGTGCTATGTGGTCCAGTTATGCTGCTCTGATTAAAGGTTATGTTAAAGTGGTATGTGGTCCAGTTATGCTGCTCTGATTAAAGGTCATGTTAAAGTGGTATGTGGTCCAGTTGTGCTGCTCTGATTAAAGGTAATGTTAAAGTGGTATGTGGTCCAGTTATGCTGCTCTGATTAAAGAGTATGTTAAAGTGGTATGTGGTCCAGTTATGCTGCTCTGATTAAAGGTGATGTTAAAGTGCTATGTGGTCCAGTTATGCTGCTCTGATTAAAGGTGATGTTAAAGTGCTATGTGGTCCAGTTATGCTGCTCTGATTAAAGGTCATGTTAAAGTGGTATGTGGTCCAGTTATGCTGCTCTGATTAAAGGTCATGTTAAAGTGGTATGTGGTCCAGTTACGCTGCTCTTATTAAAGGTTATGTTAAAGTGGAATGTGGTCCAGTTATGCTGCTCTGATTAAAGGTCATGTTAAAGTGGTATGTGGTCCAGTTGTGCTGCTCTTATTAAAGGTGATGTTAAAGTGGTATGTGGTCCAGTTATGCTGCTCTGATTAAAGGTTATGTTAAAGTGGTATGTGGTCCAGTTATGCTGCTCTGATTAAAGAGTATGTTAAAGTGGTATGTGGTCCAGTTATGCTGCTCTGATTAAAGGTGATGTTAAAGTGGTATGTCGTCCAGTTGTGCTGCTCTGATTAAAGGTGATGTTAAAGTGGTATGTGGTCCAGTTGTGCTGCTCTGATTAAAGGTGATGTTAAAGTGCTATGTGGTCCAGTTGTGCTGCTCTGATTAAAGGTGATGTTAAAGTGCTATGTGGTCCAGTTATGCTGCTCTGATTAAAGGTTATGTTAAAGTGGTATGTGGTCCAGTTATGCTGCTCTGATTAAAGGTTATGTTAAAGTGGTATGTGGTCCAGTTGTGCTGCTCTTATTAAATGTGATGTTAAAGTGGTATGTGGTCCAGTTATGCTGCTCTGATTAAAGGTTATGTTAAAGTGGTATGTGGTCCAGTTACGCTGCTCTGATTAAAGGTGATGTTAAAGTGGTATGTGGTCCAGTTGTGCTGCTCTTATTAAAGGTGATGTTAAAGTGGTATGTGGTCCAGTTGTGCTGCTCTGATTAAAGGTGATGTTAAAGTGGTATGTGGTCCAGTTGTGCTGCTCTTATTACAGGTCATGTTAAAGTGGTATGTGGTCCAGTTACGCTGCTCTGATTAAAGGTGATGTTAAAGTGGTATGTGGTCCAGTTATGCTGCTCTGATTAAAGGTCATGCTAAAGTGGTATGTGGTCCAGTTATGCTGCTCTTATTAAAGGTTATGTTAAAGTGGTATGTGGTCCAGTTATGCTGCTCTGATTAAAGATTATGTTAAAGTGGTATGTGGTCCAGTTATGCTGCTCTGATTAAAGAGTATGTTAAAGTGGTATGTGGTCCAGTTATGCCGCTCTGATTAAAGGTGATGTTAAAGTGGTATGTGGTCCAGTTATGCTGCTCTGATTAAAGGTTATGTTAAAGTGGTATGTGGTCCAGTTATGCTGCTCTGATTAAAGGTTATGTTAAAGTGGTATGTGGTCCAGTTATACTGCTCTGATTAAAGGTTATGTTAAAGTGGTATGTGGTCCAGTGTAACGGTCCCCCCCGGTCCTGCTCCACAACCCGAAATTGTAGTTCTGTTCCGTTAGGGGCTCTGCTTGGCATCACACTGCACTCCCTCGCGTACGTGCACGCGCACTGAATAAATTCCACAAAAATGTACCTTTAATACCAGTATTAGTCTGACCACACCCCTCATCAGCTTACGTTCATAAGCAGGTGTGTGGTCACCTGCTCTCCTCCTTCTCGCTTTCACCACAAGGAAGTGCCTCGGTAGTACCCCACTTGACGTGTTGTTAGTTGACGTGGAGAAAAATATTGTTACAAGGAAGGAGATACGTTGACATCATATCTTTATTTTCTCTCTCACTATTTTCGAGAAAATACGGCGATATTGTCTTCGTACTGGAGTGTCTGGAAGATGATGATCATTCTGAAAACCCTCCACCGGTTTTCGTATTGGGAGCACGCCGCTGCATGCTTCTCAACTGCAGTTCCTTGCTGTGTTTGTTGGGGTGAAACCTGTCAGGCCACAGCTGAACTGTCGGACACGCCGCTGTTGTGAGAAGCGGTGGGTTTCAGGTTGGGTGAGTACTGTTGCTGGCGGGCTTCACTTGTCTGTTAGTGCTATGGGGGCTACTTGACAATGTTTATGGAAACCGGCCCCAGGCTAGGGTCCTTTGTTCAGCCACCTAGGCGACAGAAGGCCTTGGTCTGAAGACCATTGTAGTTTTAACTAGTGGGCCGTGACCATTAACACTGGTGATCCCTGTGTGTTCTGGACGAGTGGATTCTCTCTGTCCCGTGTTAAGCCCCTTCTTTCATATCCAAATGAGAGTGTTCCTTCACGAGGAGATATGTGCATGGATGTGCGATAGCGGCAGATCCATGTTCAAGTCAGCTACACAGGCCAGTTTGGTATTGTGCTGATTCCGTCGGGCGTTGGTAAAATCACCGTTGTAAAGCAGTGTTGACATCTTGTTTCTCTTTTCTCTTAAAAAGTGAGGAGAGGTTCAGAACGGCGGCCTGTCTGGGTGAGTGTTATGTCATTGTATACATGTTCAGGTGATAGCTGCTTAGCTTACGGTTAGCCAGTCAGCTGTTAGCTGCTGCGTTAGCCTGCTGGGATCGCTGCATGGCCTACTTAGGTGGGCCTACTGTTAGCCAGTCAGCTGTTAGCTGCGGCGCTAGCATGTCGTGATCACTAGGTAACGTTAGCTTGCTGCTGTAGGCCAAGGCCTGGCGCGGGGTAGCTTTAGCTCCTCGCGCGCCGCCGCGAGCGCTTCTGGTCGCGTGCGCCGTTAGCTCGGCGTCTCGCGAGCAGGGGCAGTAGCGCCCGAACGGTTGGAGCGGCCGTTAGCTTAATGCTACTCTGTTGAACGTGCTTTGATTTTAACATGTTTTACACTCTTGACTACGACGTCATCCTTGACAGGGGATGTTTCGTCGACCCTGCCCTGAGCCAGGACGGCAAGGTTGCGTCAACAAAGAGGACTGTAGTGCGGGTTGGAGCGGCGACGCTGCCCAGTTCGAACAACACAGGAGCGGCTGTGTTCCTACGGTGTCTGTGACTGCACTTCGCTGATCTACGTTCCGGGTAGGACAAGGTTTGACCAGACCTTATAACACATCTTCTGGTTTTACTTTTCTAAATGTTTTGTGGATAACGATGTTTTTCCCAAACGTGTGTTGCTGCAATGCATTTAGGATACGGCGCGAGTTATGTGTGTACTGTTTTTGTCACTGGCAGTTAGCTTCTCCGTGCAAATCGGTTTATTGTTACAGATGTGAAAATGATCTGGTTGTTGTGTGAGAAACATCATGGTGTTTATATGTACCGTATACTCACAACTAAGGTAACTAACCTATGAAGCTATGCTTGGTGACAAGTGAGTAAAATAATGTTCTTTTCTCAGCCTGTGATGACAATGAACAGTGTGTTCACATATTAACAGGTTTTCCTGTTTTAACTGGCCGTATTGAGGGTAAAATAAGAGGATTGTGTTTCCCCCCGGTTCCCTGGGGACTTTTTCATCCTCCTATCAGACATGTTGTGCACTAGAATTGTGTCTTTTGTGTGGTAGGGATGCGATGTAACCCTTAGCTTGATTGCTGAGGTTGTGCTAAAACTGCTGGAGAAACTTTATTTTCCTAAAAGAAAAGATGGTTTGGTCGCTGTCGTGTGTGCTTAGCAAGGCCTGTGGCCGATACTAATCGAGAATTATGTATTCTCTCATTGTGAAAAACGGCGTTCCTCTGTAGAGTGTTTTTGCCATTTTTTGTAGGTGATGATGGGTTGTGTGTGTCATGTGACCTGCAACTGGGTTGTACTGGCCACAGAAGCACATGTGTATGTTGGACCGGGGCTCTTAGAGCCCTCTCTATTCTGTGTTTTTTCCTTAGTAAAAATCAGATAGCAGGTTAGCTCATGCGCTGTGTGGAGCTGTCAAACGCTTCATAGAGCTGACTATGACTGTGTCATATTCTCTTTTTGTCATTACATCGTATCATGGGTGTGGGGTCGTAAAGGGGTGAACTGGTAACCTTTCCTCTCCCCCTTGTTTCTGTCGGTCAGGGGTACACCCCCTGTCCTTCAAGGTTCCCGTCACGTGGCGGTTCGGCACGTTACGGGGGGGGGGGGGGAGGGGGTTTCCTGGTCCCACGGCCTGGTATATTGGGCGTGTGCACCGCAGGAATTCCCCCGCCATAGAGTACGTCACCGTGCGCGTCTCTGTTGGTAGGACTTCCGTGTGCTGTTCAGGTCCATGTGATGGATCTGTTTCAGGGGGGTGGTCAGGGCTCCTCCTCACCAAGCGCCTATTCGGGCCTTCTGTGAGTTCGGACTCCTTCTTCCATGGGAGGGAGCCTCCATCAGAGTACAGAGCCTTCCTCCTCAGATTGTCAAAGTGAGTGGACCCTCTAGAAGGTGTCCTATTCTATTGTATATGTATTCGATTCAATTCGATTGTTGAGTGTGTATGGGTTCAGTGCCTCTTCCCCGGAGAGCCCTAAAACCAATTTTTTACATGGCTCAAGGTGCAATATATTCTTTTCAATCTGTACAGCTCGCGTGGGAAGTCTCTCTGGGGATCCCCGTCTCCTTCCTATGGGAGGGTGGTGGGATGTAAAAATGTGAAAAATGTTTACCCCTGGCTGTGTAGACTGGGATACATACTGTTGATGCTTCCTTCTTTTCTATTCAAAAAGTGTTGGAGTTAGGAAGTGTCACACCCCTCTTGTCGTTCCCCTGGGCGCCTTGGGGATTCAATGACAGGTCTAAATAGCCTGTTCATTGATGGGGGTGTGTCCCGACGCACGTATAGTGCTAGCTCGCTGTAAACAGGCGACTGACTGGCACGCCTTGGTTGCTTGTGGTTGAAACGGCGTTTTTATAAAGCAACTGATATGGGGGTTTTTCCTCTTCCGACGACCAAATCCCACGACCTGGGTTGGTTTTTCGACGGATTCTCGTTCATGTCTGGGGGATGATGACGGAATGGATCTGAACATATGTAGAGGGGTCTCACGCCCTTGGGGTGGGCCACCAGGCGCGGTTCGCCCGAACGTCTGGGTGGCGCCTTCTTTTCATGTTAAGATCGACACGCATATCTGCCCTTTCTCCTGGAGTAGGCATGTCGGCGTGGTTAGGGCACGGGACTGGTTCTGGTCATGCTGGTCCGGATCAGTTGAACCCGTTGTCCGCCGGGGATGCAGATCTGCTGTTCTGGTACCCTGAGGGACTTGGGCTTTTTTCAGGGGGAAAAATGCCAGGTCGGTCCGGGTGTCACGGGGTTAAGCGCTATGGGGACCCTGGTTGGGTACGTTTTTACTCAGCACTGTCGTAATGGCTTGCGGCCATGCCAACCTGTACACGCTCTATCTCGTCGGATCTCGGCCGCTACACAGGTTGGTCCTGGTTGGTACTTGGTTGGGAGACCGCCTGGGAAGGCCAGGTGCGGTGTGCTTAGGGGCTGGTTCTCCATTCTTTTTCGCTCCTCTCTCGCGCATGGCGAAGAGGGGCCTGTTGGGGTGGTTTGACCTCCTCTGGTGACCCTGTGCTTCCCGTATCGCCAGGCCCGGTTCGAGGTAATGTTCGTCGACCCGTAGGCCTGGGTTAACCCTTTTTTGAAAACTGAGACACTTGTACTGCCGTATAGCCGGTGTATACCCGCAGGTGTGTTTTGGAGTTTTTTCTTGAGGGGTTATAGGAACAACCACCGCATTGGGTAACGCCAAGGTGGATGATTCCCTGGTGTGTTGGAGCAGTGTCAACTCTCGGGTTCACCGGTTGAGGGTGCCCCTGCACGTTCATGACGTCTGCCAATCGTGTCAGCCTTCTCTGCCTCAACCCCTCTGGGTGGGGTTTTTTAAATGGAGGCTTGGTCATTCAACAACGCCAGCATACGCCCCTTCCGCCGGGGCGGCTGTGTTCAGCTGTCCCCTCTGGCGCCTGTCTCGTCCGCAGTCTCCAGGCTAGGGTTAACAGCCTGTTGCCTGGTTTTTTCCCTGGTGCGCTGCCTGCTTCCGTTGGTTAACCTTTTTTGTGTGCTTACGGCCATGCTGACTGCCTGTTCTGCAGGGTCAGTGTGCCAGGCGGTGTACTATTGGGGGGACAGGGCCCGCTCGGCTTACGGCCATACCAACCTGAACACGCCCGATCTCGTCCGATCTCGGAAGCTAAGCAGGTTCTGGCCTGGTTAGTACTTGGATGGGATACTGCCTGGGAATACCAGGTGCAGTAACTGAGGGGCCTTTGTCCGAATACGCTGGCGATGTGGGGGGCGGGGCACTACGTGCCCACCTGGTGGGGTCTTGATGCTGGCATCATGGACTTCTCCGGGCCCCCATTCCAGGGAGTCCAGTCCTTTTGGTGGGTCTGGGTCTTCCTTCGCGCTCCGCTGCTACGGCCTTGCCACGGGGTTGGGTTTGCCCTTGACCCCGTGATTCTGGGGGCAGTAACGAGGTTGTTCCTCCGTTCGTTCCCGGGTGGCATGCGGGTTGTGCATGTGTGTAGTCGTGGGGTCAAGCCACGGTCTGCTCACCCTGTGCGTTGAGTTGCTTGAGTGCCTCTTCGCACGGTCGGGTCCGTCGCCCTCCCGTGAAGCCCCTAATAGGGGGGATGCCCTCCATTAGGGGGGGTCGGGGGGGCTCGGCCCTCCCTGTTCTGATGGTTGTGGGGGGCTGTCAGCGGGGTGTATTTGTCAGCCAGCGGCTCCGCTTGGCCTCCCATTGTGCAGTGTGATGCCAAGCAGAGCCCCTAACGGAACAGAACGTTAGGTTATGGCTATAACCAAGTTCTGTTAGTTAGGGGTGATGCTTGGCATCAGACGGCCGCTGCAGCCCTTGACCTCACCTTGTGGTGAAAGCTTGGGAAGGAGGAGAGCAGGTGACCACACACCTGCTTCTGAAGGTAAGCTGATGAGGGGTGTGGTCAGACTAATACTGGTATTAAAGGTACATTTTTGTGGAATTTATTCAGTGCGCGTGCACGTACGCGAGGGAGTGCAGTGCAGTGATGTACCTGAACGCGTTCAATGAACGATCGTTCATGAACGCGTTCGTATTTTGGGCGAACTTGAACTGAACGTACTGTATATCCGCTAAATGAACGTAATTGAGAACGAGTTCATTCTCAGCCCTGTGTAACGGAGTTCAAAAGTGCGTTCATTCTCGGCACTCTGTTATTATAACGGCGTTCAAAGATGTGCCATATTTCATATGCATTTCAGCCGAAAACTCAGTTAAAACACACTGTAAACTGGACAAAAATGATGCGTAAAAACCACCCGATCTGGCAACGTGCCTGTCACCCCCTGCTATTGGCTACGTGATCAGACTCCTCCTCACAACAAGCAGTGGAACAGTGCTTACAGCAGAATCTGCGCGCAGAAGCCGAGAGGCGCTGCAGGCTGCAGCAGCACTCGCTCAGTCAGAGTCAGACTCTAGACGTCGTCGTATGCATTTAAAAGAGTTTACAATTCAAACTATTTGATAAACTTCTACTTTCAGCCCGGAAATGCATTCTGATAAACTGGATTAAGGATAAGCCTCAATTTTTACAAATGTGGTATAGAGAGATCTTCGGTATGCTGCTACCCAGGCACGTGCACACATAGAGGCCAAGGGGTGCCTGAGCACCTGCCTTTTTGAGCCTCATCAAAAAAGTGCCCTTTTTGAAAAAAAAATATAAAATAATGTTTTTTTTTTTTTTTTTTATCGTTACGCATATAGACTGCCCTTCCAACTGAAAAATGTCAGGATAGAATCAAAATATTAGGTAAAGCGTGCCTCTCCGCGGACCTATATTATTTTATGCATAGCGTGGGTGGTAATGATGATGATGATAGAAACCGCTGTTGAATGCTGGTATTTCACTCATTGAAGGACACGAAGAAGTCAAGTCCGATGGGATTTGGGAATCTCAAATACAAATCGGTATTGGAATAAAAAATGCATTTATATTAAACAATACAGAATATACAGCACTTCTTGGGGTCTGTAGGGTAAGCACTTATTCCCTCCCCCCTGAACATTTATGGAGATGTATGGGCCTTTTAAGTCAGTGATAAAAGTGTCTTTCAAAGATAAGTGAGCTCCTGCACTGATTATTATAGTTCAATATTCAATATTTGATCACCATAACCCCCCAAAAAGCATAAAAAGGGGGCCCCCCGCCCGAAAAGGGCCCTTAAAAATTGCGCTTGCGCGCTACGCGCGCTCGGTTAATATATACACACAAGTGTAGTGCCCTTTTCAGCCTTTGAGCACCTGCCCCTCTAAAGTCCTGTGCACGTCCCTGCTGCTACCCCATGAAAGACACTGTGCATAGAGGCAACAACGCTTCCTTTCAGGAGGTGTGTGGGCCCCACTATTAGACTATTTTCCTGCTGAAATGTATCGGATCCTTCTAAAGGCCCAATGCCCCATTGTATGGACAGACCTAGGATAGAAAAAATAAATATATGTATGTTTACATGTGAATGGGCTCGAGGCAAGTGCAATAATGTACAGTGCCTGTCTTGGTCTGCTTTCCTTTTTGCTTGTTTTTCTTTTTTTGTTTTTGCTTGCTTATGGTGTGGATGATGGCATATAGATGAACTGGAGGACCCCCCCCCCCCCCCCTTGTCCCAATGTGTGTTTTTGTAATGTAAGTAACTGTACGTGAAACATCTATAATAAAAAAAAAAATTCAAAAAAGAACTAAAAAGAACTAAATTAGTTCATTTTTGAAACCATGAACTTTAGTTCAACATTTTGAATTATGAACTATGAACTGAACTAGTTCATTTAAAAAAAATTGAACTGTGAACTGAACTAGTTCATGTAGAAAGTGAACTTTCCCAACACTGGTGCAGTGTGATGCCAAGCGTCACCCCTAACTAACAGAACTTGGTTATAGCCATAACCTAACGTTCGGTACAGTACTTGAGTAAAAAAAAAAAACTTAGTTAGTTAATAATAATAGTTACTTTCCACCATTGTTAAGGCATCGGCCCTTAAGGGGAAGGCGGCGGTGCGTTGAGCTGGATGAGAGGCGTCGTCTCAGCCGCGCGACAGAGAGCGGCAGCTGAGCTCAGTCTGCTGTAATCCCGGCGGCGTGACAGACAGATCCTTTACACGCCGCGTCGCTGCGTCTCGTAACCTATGGATTAGACCGGGGAGCGCGGAATAAATCAGATAAGGATATTATTACCTGCTGATATTACCTGCTGCTGATCTATTATCGCCTCCGGAGAAACAAACGGATGAGCGCTGCTGCGCACGATAACGTAAAAAAACGCCAGGGATTAGTTATTTTAAATACCCCTCTCTTCCCATTCCCATTACAACCTTTGTCAATCAAGTTGTGTACGTGTTTTAATTGATTTGTTATCCTTGCTTTTCGCCTCATCTTATTGTTATGATTTGATATGCTGTGTGATTTTTTGATATGCTTTGTTTTTGCTTACTGGGACACCTGGAGGCATCAGCACTCCTTTCGAGATTCCTTTATTGTCACTTATTTCAGTACTTTACAGCAAAACCGGTGAAATTCTATTTATTGTGGTCCTCGACCACATAGCAGCTTCTATCTTAATAATGAGCTAGATTATTTTTTAATAATAAAACGAGATACGAATACAATACATTTAGCATAGTGCTCCGCTCGGCCGACATTGCGAAGGTCTCTGCTCTTAATCCTGTTTGACTTTATTCAGGCAAAGGTCACATCTCTGATTCTCCAAATGGAGCAGGCGGAGGAGACACACACACACACACAGACACACACACACACACACAGACACACACACACACAGACACACACACACACACACACACACACACACACACACACACACACACACACACACACACACACACACACAGAGACACACACACACAGACACACACACACACACACAGACACACACACACACACACACAGACAGAGAGACACACACACACAGAGAGAGAGACACACACAGAGACACACAGACACACACACACACACAGACATACATACACACACACTTGTCATGTTTTTATAAATGTTTTCACCAGAGGCCGCCTACATGACCAGGACCGGAGCGCTGTGGCGTTTCTGAACAGAGAAACCAGCAGCGCTAAGAAATACCAGCGGCGACAAGGAAGGTACTCAAAACAAACATCACATGACTCTGTCTGGAGAAGACGGTAAGCACATTTCCCATAATGTTGACGTGTCTCTTTAACGCAACCTTTAGCCTACATCAACAATTACAAAATATAAACATCCAGGGCGGCTGGGTGGCGCAGCGGGCATCGAATCCGGCTGTCGGCGTTGCCTCCGGCTTGGGCCAGCCGTCATACTAACTCATTGGCAGAGTCAGCGGGTGGGAAGTCGATGGGTGGTAATCTGGACGTTGTGGACAGCGCCTCCTACAGGTCGGTTGGGGGGACGCCTGCACAGCAGAGACAGGAAATGGCGGGGGGGTAGTGAGAGCCTCCCACACGTTACACCTCGCCAATGAGAGTCCGCGCTGGCAGGTGAAAAGATGTGACAGGCTGCCTCCTCGTGTACCGGACGGGACGCGTGATGCAAGGCTTCTATCCTCCCTACAACCGGCCAGTGGGGGGCATATACGAGCAACGTTCAAGACAGGGGAGGGGAGAATTGGCACGGCTAAATTGGGATGGGAGAAAAATAGAAAAAGAGGAGAAAAAGTGGATAAAAAAAAATATATATATATAAACATCCATGGTCAAAACCTTGTCGCCCACAAGATATAGAGCGACCCAAGTTGCTGTCTGTGAAGCCGATCGACGCCATCGGGCAGGAAGTGATGCCAAAGTCTGGAGAGGATGGCAAGCGCATCTCCCATAATGTCCTCGTTGTTGTAATCAAATGATTCCTGAAATATCAACCAAAACAGATCAAAGGCGAAATGTCATCGTTCTCTGGAACCCTTTCTTCGGGCCAAAAAGAACGATGCGGAGGACCCAAATTTGACCCTCTGGGCCGGGCTTTGGGGGCAGCCTGCCACCACGTGAAGAGAGAGGAAAACGCACAGCCAAGGAAGTCGGAGTCAATTCAGCCTATAATCTGCCCAACAGAAAAGGTCACTTCTATAACCAGGAGACAAAGTGCTAATTAAGAGGAGCCAAGAGAGGCAATGTGTGTCGAGTCAGCCAGCCGTCCACTGGGCTGGAAGTTAACACCACGGTACCAGAGAGAGCTGTTCAGAGAGAGAGAGCAGTCACTGTAACAACACCACGGTACCAGAGAGAGCTGTTCAGAGAGAGAGAGCAGTCACTGTCACAACACCACGGCACCAGAAAGAGCTGTTCAGAGAGAGAGAGCAGTCACTGTCACAACACCACGGTACCAGAGAGAGCTCTTCAGAGAGAGAGAGCAGTCACTGTCACAACACCACGGCACCAGAAAGAGCTTCAGAGCCAAGAGCACTCACTGTACGTCCCAGACACAGATCAATTCGGACCAACAGCACAGCGAGGGTAGGAGGGACTGTATCAAACATTACCACCAGGACTGTCCTCGAATAAGTCGCTAAGTCGCTAGGCATAGGTAATTTCTACCCTTGTGAAAATCACTGTACCGTTTATTTTCGCTAACAAGCTATTCAAATTCACGCAGCAACTGTGATCCACTTTTGCTCCTCTTTTTCTATTTTTCTCCCATCCCAATTTCGCCGTGCCAATTCTCCCCTCCCCTGTCTTGAACGTTGCTCGCATATGCCCCCCCACTGTTCGGTTGTAGGGAGGATAGAAGCATTGCATCACGTGTCCCCGCCGGTACACGAGGAGGCAGCCTGTCACATCTTTTCACCTGCCAGCGCGGACTCTCATTTTGGCGAGGTGTAACGTGTGGGAGGCTCACACACTGCCCCCGCCATTTTCCTGTCTCTGCTGTGCAGGCGTCCCCAACCGACCTGTAGGAGTCGCTGTCCACAACGTCCAGATTACCACCCATCGACTTCCCACCCGCTAACTCTGCCAATTGAGTTAGTATGACGGCCAGCGCAAGCCGGAGGCAACGCCGACAGCCGGATTCGAACCCGGTGTCTGATCCTGCGTCGGTGACGAGCGCAATATCCGCTGCGCCACCCAGCCGACATATACAGTAGCAACTTTCAAACAACTTTCAAGTCTCATGGAGTATTTTACACCCCTTTTCAGCACCAACGACAGTGTGAATGGTGTTTAGTAAGGTAAGCTGATATGAGCTAAAACACACACCGTATACACCTACGAACACAACATATTTTAAAGACGGCGGTGATCTCCGGTAATGATCGGAGATCGGAGCCGTTACTCTTCCCAAACAAGAACTCTTCCACATCTCTTTTCAAAGCCCAGGCAGCTCCTTAATTGGCAGTCGGTGTAATTTTGTCTCCGCCAAGATCTCCCCACAAACAGCCCTGTTGTTTACGCGTCCTGTTTGCCTGCATTGTCGTGGTGTGTATTCTCTCCTGTTTGATTGTTTGTCGGTTTAATCACAGCTTATTCCTCATCTCCCTCCTCCCCGTGTTCTCCTTTCATCCTCTCCGTCTCCGAGGGCTTGTTGTCCCAACGTGCCGGGGCTCTTTTCACGGGTCCCTCGCTGACTGGAGAACCAACGCCTAGATACACAGAGAGCGGGGGGTGCGGGGGTGGCGGTACAAACAGCCACAGAACAGATGCAAAGTGTCTCTCCGACAAATTCTCCCTCGTGACACTGTAGAAAGACAAGAAAGGCTGTCAGGCTTTAAAACTGTGTAGGACCCAAGGCCTAGCACTGCGCCCTGAGAGGGAGGTTTGCCCTGAGTGGGAGGATCGAAGGGTCAAAGTGGGTATAAAACAAGAGATGTGTCAGGTTTTAAACTGTGGATACCAGGGCGCTCCAGTAGCACACCATATACATGGTCAACACACATAGACACAGTAGTAAAGAAGGCGAAGCAGCGCCTCTACCACCTGAGACAGTTAAGGAAGTTCAGAGTATCGGGGAAGATACTCCAGTCCTTCTACTCAGGAGCGGTAGAGAGCATCCTGACCGGAAACATCACTGCCTGGTATGGAAACAGCACGGCACAGGACAAGAAGGCCCTACAGAGAGTGGTGCGCTCAGCCGAGCGTACCACGGGTATT
>NC_140171.1:3539089-3542422 GCF_963971535.1 Notolepis coatsorum
AAAGTATAAAAACAAGGGGTACAAGGATAACATGTGAAAGTCTGTCGACTTGTTTCCAACATGGTCCCATTCGACCAACATGGACTAATCGATCGAAAGGAGCCGTAGTCGACTGCCAACCTCTCAAAAAAATTTAAAATAATATTATAAATTTTTATCATTTTTATATAATTATTTAAATTTTTTTTATCATTCTTTCCAAAATAAAAGAGGCCTAGCAGCGTGGCTAACGCTAATGGCATGCATACCAGAGGCTAACTGCTTAATAAAACAGCCACAGAGGCACTGAAAGAGGATTTCACCCATCTAATGAACACACTAGACTAGACAAATATCAAGATCAGTGGACCAATTGCATGCTTTTGCAGAGGACAAGAAGCCTTCCGTCGACTCCTTCAGACATTAATAAGCACCCCCACAGCCCAAATGGAATGATACAAAAAAATTATACTTTTTTTTTCATATTTCTTTTTCATAGTCAACTCGACTATCGGCTAATTTCGTCCAATCAAAGTCGACTATACAAATCCTTAGTCGGGGACAGCCCTAATGTCTATACTACTATGCCTATACTGCTACCTACTATGCTAATATATGTCTATACTAATATGCACTCAAGACTGTAGCACTCAAGTTCAACACTGTTGGACAGTCATAATACAATATCAGAGTTAAAACAACAGTCATAATATACTATCAGAGTTGAAACAACAGCCAGAATACAATATCAGAGTTAAAACAATAGTCATGATATACCATCAGAGTTAAAACAAGTCAGAATACACTATCAGAGTTAAAGCAACAGTCATAATATACTGCCGTCGTTTTCATGTTTTGAAACACACTGAGAGGTGAATTAGTCATAATTGAAACACACTGAGAGGTGAATTAGTCATCATTGAAACACACTGAGAGGTGAATTAGTCATCATTGAAACACACTGAGAGGTGAATTAGTCATCATTGAAACACACTGAGAGGTGAATTAGTCATCATTGAAACACACTGAGAGGTGAATTAGTCATCATTGAAACGCACTGAGAGGTGAATTAGTCATAATTGAAACGCACTGAGAGGTGAATTAGTCATCATTGAAACACACTGAGAGGTGAATTAGTCATCATTGAAACACACTGAGAGGTGAATTAGTCATCATTGAAACGCACTGAGAGGTGAATTAGTCATCATTGAAACACACTGAGAGGTTAGTCATCATTGAAACACACTGAGAGGTGAATTGGTCATCATTGAAACACACTGAGAGGTGAATTAGTTATCATTGAAACACACTGAGAGGTGAATTAGTCATCATTGAAACGCACTGAGAGGTGAATTAGTCATCATTGAAACACACTGAGAGGTGAATTAGTCATAATTGAAACACACTGAGAGGTGAATTGGTCATCATTGAAACACACTGAGAGGTGAATTGGTCATCATTGAAACACACTGAGAGGTGAATTAGTCATCATTGAAACACACTGAGAGGTTAGTCATCATTGAAACACACTGAGAGGTGAATGGGTCATCATTGAAACACACTGAGAGGTGAATTAGTCATCATTGAAACACACTGAGAGGTGAATTAGTCATCATTGAAACACACTGAGAGGTGAATGGGTCATCATTGAAACACACTGAGAGGTGAATTAGTCATCATTGAAACACACTGAGAGGTGAATTAGTCATCATTGAAACGCACTGAGAGGTGAATTAGTCATCATTGAAACGCACTGAGAGGTGAATTAGTCATCATTGAAACACACTGAGAGGTGAATTAGTCATCATTGAAACACACTGAGAGGTGAATTAGTCATCATTGAAACACACTGAGAGGTTAGTCATCATTGAAACACACTGAGAGGTGAATTGGTCATCATTGAAACACACTGAGAGGTTAGTCATCATTGAAACACACTGAGAGGTGAATGAGTCATCATTGAAACACACTGAGAGGTGAATTAGTCATCATTGAAACACACTGAGAGGTGAATTAGTCATCATTGAAACGCACTGAGAGGTGAACTAGTCATCATTGAAACACACTGAGAGGTGAATTGGTCATCATTGAAACACACTGAGAGGTGAATTAGTCATCATTGAAACACACTGAGAGGTTAGTCATCATTGAAACACACTGAGAGGTGAATTGGTCATCATTGAAACACACTGAGAGGTTAGTCATCATTGAAACACACTGAGAGGTGAATTAGTCATCATTGAAACACACTGAGAGGTGAATTAGTCATCATTGAAACGCACTGAGAGGTGAACTAGTCATCATTGAAACACACTGAGAGGTGAATTGGTCATCATTGAAACGCGTTCACAGCGAGCAACGAAAACAAAGATGGTGGCGAAGTGAATGAGGCGACTTGAACAGATGTCATGGTATTGATCCACAGCTGCTCGGGGTCACAGGGGGTCGCGTTGTGTTGGAAGTGTGTGTGTGTGTGTGTGGTGCGTGTGCGTGTGTGTGTGCGTGTGTGTGCGCGCGTGTGTGTGTGTGTGTGTGCGTGTGTGTGTGTGTGTGTGTGGGTGTGTGTGTGCGCGTGTGTGTGTGTGCGTGTGTGTGCGCGCGTGTGTGTGTGTGTGTGTGTGGGTGTGTGTGTGTGTGCGTGTGGGTGCGTGTGCGTGTCATCATCACAGTGTGAGGGACAGAGAGGATGGTTACTGGAGAGAAAAGCATCAGACGGTCAGGTCTTCACACCAGGGTCACTGTGTGATGAGGGCCTGGAGGGAGGGAGAGATGCCCCTGGACACCAGGGTCACTGGGTGATGAGGGCGTGGAGGGAGGGAGAGATGCCCTGGACACCAGGGTCACTGTGTGATGAGGGCGTGGAGGGAGGGAGAGATGCCCCTGGACACCAGGGTCACTGTGTGATGAGGGCGTGGAGGGAGGGAGAGATGCCCCTGGACACCAGGGTCACTGTGTGATGAGGGCCTGGAGGGAGGGAGAGATGCCCCTGGACACCAGGGTCACTGTGTGATGAGGGCGTGGAGGGAGGGAGAGACGCCCCTGGACACCAGGGTCACTGTGTGATGAGGGCGTGGAGGGAGGGCGAGATGCCCCTGGACACCAGGGTCACTGTGTGATGAGGGCGTGGAGGGAGGGAGAGACGCCCCTGGACACCAGGGTCACTGTGTGATGAGGGCCTGGAGGGAGGGAGAGAGACGCCTGGACACCAGGGTCACTGTGTGATGAGGGCCTGGAGGGAGAGAGAGCCCCTGGACACCAGGGTCACTGTGTGATGAGGGCTGGAGGGAGGGAGAGATGCCCCTGGACACCAGGGATCACTGTGTGATGAGGGCGTGGAGGGAGGGAGGAACGCCC
>NC_140171.1:3542622-3571614 GCF_963971535.1 Notolepis coatsorum
CTAACCTTAACCAACTCCGAAAGAATATGCCATGCTCTAAGACAAACTCTAACCTTAACCAACTCCGAAACATGCCTAAACTTAACCGGCGAAAGAATGCACGTTAAAAAGAAAAAAGAAATTGAAGGGATTCGAACTTGTCACCAACAACCACCGCAGGATCCACAGCAAGGCGGCGAACCAGTTGAGCTAACCGTCAATGTTAAAAGAGGGGAATTACGGCTACATAATGCTGCCGCGGCAGAGCCTCGTCGCCGCGGGGGCGTGGCTAGACGCAAGTTGGTTACCTTAAATAATTACGCGTCCCGCGTATGTAGTAAATTCTTCAGGCAAAGCCGTTGCGGTGGCTTAAACGGGGAAATATTGTGCACTTCACACGTTTCTATAATTGTTTTGTCGAAACCGGAACGCCTGTACTTCCTGTACTTCCTGTACTTCCTGTACTTCCTGTACTTCCTGTACTTCCGTTTAGACACTTTAGGAGGCATATCTTGTCCAGCCTACCTCACAGCCAATCACACTTCACTAACCAGCACCTCACAGCCAATCACACTTCACTAACCAGCACCTCACAGCCAATCACACTTCACTAACCAGCACCTCACAGCCAATCACACTTCACTAACCAGCACCTCACAGCCAATCACACTTCACTAACCAGCACCTCACAGCCAATCACACTTCACTAACCAGCACCTCACAGCCAATCACACTTCACTAACCAGCACCTCACAGCCAATCACACTTCACTAACCAGCACCTCACAGCCAATCACACTTCACTAACCAGCACCTCACAGCCAATCACACTTCACTAACCAGCACCTCACAGCCAATCACACTTCACTAACCAGCACCTCACAGCCAATCACACTTCACTAACCAGCACCTCACAGCCAATCACACTTCACAAGCTGCCGCTAATGGAGAAATAGATTGCGGGGGGGGGGGGGGGGGGTCTGATACAACGTGCCACGAGAAGAGAAATAGCTGGGTTCCCTCTCTGATATAATAGCAACACAACACTCGTACCAGGTTAACCATTTAACTGCCACACTACAGAAGGTTAACCCTTTACTATCACACTACCGACGGTTAACCCTTTCACTGCCACACGCAGATGCGGAGCTAATGATGGAGCATCGCCGTCGGTTGTGTGATAGTAAAGGGCTAACCTTCTGTATTGTCACAGTGAAAGGGCTAACCGGCTGTCGTGTGGCAGTGAAAGGGTTAACTGTGTGATAGTAAGTAAGTAAGTAAGTAGTTCTAGTTCAAGTTCAAGTTTCTTTATTAGTTGACATGCAAAGATACAGAATACCTTCACATGGAATGCTTTTTCCGTTATGCTCCTATGAGGATCATAGGACGCTTGGATCATACACATACAGCTCATTACAGTAATATTCCACAATTATTACATTTTAGATAGTAATAATGGTACAGAGCCTTGAGACAAACATATGCAAGTAAGTAAGTAAGTAAGTAAGTAAGTAAGTAAGTAAGTAAGTAAGTAAGTAAGTAAGTAAGTAAGTAAGTAAGTAAGTAAGTATTTATAAAGCACCTTTCATACATGTTATGTAGCTCAAAGTGCTGTACACAAACATAGGCATATATAACGATAAAAGCAATAAAGTCACAGTGATCAGTTAAGATCAATGTTTAAAAAAAAAAAAAAAAAAAAAAAAAAAAAGCATCACATTAGTAAGACAACAGTAATAAAAGTACGGCAATAGGCAAAGTACAGTAAAATAACATTTCAGTAAAAGATCAGTACATAAAAAATAAAAACATAATAATAAAAACATTTCAATAAGATACTCGCTTTCCCTAAGGCATGGTACACTATTTGTAAGCTAGACTGTATAGGTACGTTTTTAATTTTCCTTTAAAAATGTGTATGGAGCTGGCCTTTCTGATGTGTGTTGGTAGTGTGTTCCATAGTTAACATAGTAAAGGGTTAACCTTCTGTGGTGTGGCAGTGAAAGGGTTAACCCGCTGTGTGTGTGTGACAGTGAAAGGGTTAACCTTCTGTGTATCGTCGAGGTGAAAGGGTTAACCGTTTGGTAGTGCGGCAGTGAAAGGGTTAATAATAAAACTCTATGGGATTATTATCGCTCTCGACTCGTCTGGCCTGGAAGGAAGATGCAGGGTCAGCGTTTCTGTGCACACACACACACACACACACACACACACACACACACACACACACACACACACACACACACACACACACAATGACACTCTGCCCGTGTCATGGTAGCCAGATTCAAGTTCTGCCCCACGACAGGGTGATCTACTCAGCAACACTAAGGTCAGAGAGGGGGGGGGGGGGGGGGGGGGGGTAGAGAGGGAGAGATAGAGGGGGAGGGTCGAGAGGGGGGGGGGGGGCGTAGAGAGGGGGGGGGGGTGAAGAGAGTGGTGGGGTAGAGAGGGAGAGATAAAAAGGGGGAGGGTGGAGAAAGGGAGAGAGAGAGGGGGGGTCGAGAGGGGGAGGGTGGAGAGAGGGAGAGAGAGAGAGGGAGGAAGAGAAAGAGACAGGTGGAGGGTGAGAGGGAGGGAGAGAAATAGATAGAGAAAGAGAGAAAGAGAGAGGGAAGGAGAGAGGGAGAGAAAGAGAGAGGGAGAGAAAGAGAGATAAAGATATATAGAGAGAGAGAGAGAGAGAGAAAGAGAAAAATAGAGAAAGAGAGAGAGAGAAAGAGAGATAAGAGAAAGAGAGATAGAGAAAGAGAGATAAGAGAAAAAGAGATAGAGAAAGAGAGATAAGAGAAAGAGAGATAGAGAAAGAGAGATAAGAGAAAGAGAGATAGAGAAAGAGAGATAGAGAAAAAGAGAGATAGAGAAAGAGAGATAGAGAAAGAGAGAGCGAGAGAAAGAGAGATAAGAGAAAGAGAGATAGAGAAAGAGAGATAGAGAAAAAGAGAGATAGAGAAAGAGAGATAGAGAAAAGAGAGAGATAGAGAAAGAGAGATAGAGAAAAGAGAGAGATAGAGAAAGAGAGATAGAAAGAGAGATAGAAAAGGAGAGAAAGAGAGAGAGAGAAAGAGAGAGGGAGAGAAAGAGAGATAGAGAGATAGAGAAAGAGAGATGGTCTACAAGATACACTACACGACCAAGGTACCCATGTACATGTCAAAATACTTCCCAAAGGTCAGTGAATACCACGATCACAACACCAGAGGGAGCTCCACAAATCATGTCAAACCCAGATTCGGCTCAAATAAGGGACTAAACACGTTTCGCAATTATGCCACATCAATGTGGAACGCCCTACCCAAAGCTGTAAAGGAATGTGGATCACTACCCACTTTCAAAACCTCTCTCAAGGGACACCTACGGGAGACTGCAATTCAACACTGGCCCCTGTAAATATCCTAACCCAATCATTCCAACCCCCTCCAATGTACAGTCATTTACCTAGTATGGTTTTGTCAATAGTTCAATGTACAATTGTGTTTGTTTGTACAGTGTCTCCTCCCCCCCCCCCTCAATGTACAGTGTTACTTGTTTATACAGTATGCCCCCCGCCCCCCCCCCCCCCCCCCCAACCACCTCCAATGTAAATTACCCAGTATGGTTGTCAATATCCCAATGTACCCAACCCCCCCCACCCAACCTCCAATGTACAGTTTCTACGTCAAATGTATATACTCCCTTTTCTTGACTCCTTCTGTATCACAAACAGTACTGTATTTGCAAATCTGGTATGTCATAAATGTATAGATGTAGCAGTACTGACTATCTGTATGTCATGTATGTCATATATGTCTATATGAATTGAAAATGGGGGACCCTGATGGAAACAAGACAAACGTCTTTCTCAGGTCTGCATCCCCTTAACAATTGTATGTATTGAGCCGTACTGTATTGTACCCATTCTGCAATCTGTTAAATAAAGTTTTCATTCATTCATTCATTCATGGATGGAGACCGAGATGGAGGGGGGGTGAAGATGCAGAGAGGCAGAGCCAACCGTGAGGAGGGCCCCCTTCTGGCTCTATCCACCAGGGGGCCGACCTGGAGCGGAGGGTGTTTTTTACTCCCCACCCTGCATGAAAGGCCGTCCAGAGCCTGCTGTCGTGAGCTGAGCCTGATGTCCTGACAGTGGCTCGGGAGGTAGAGCCGTCGTCTGGCACTCCGGAGGTTCCCGGTTCGATTCCCGCTCCTCCCGGGGCAGCGTGTCGATGTGTCCTTGAGCAAGACACTTAACCCCCTAACTGCTCCCAGTGAGCAGGTCGGCACCTTGCATGGTCGCCTCCGCCGTCGGTGTGTGAATGTGTGAGTGAATGGGTAAAATGTGAGGAACAAATTGTAAAGCGCTTTGGATAAAAGCTTCTATATAAAAAAAAGCAGCCATTTACCATTTCCTGAGCCGAGCCTGATGTCCAGACCAATTCTAACATTATCTAACAGACATGAGAAGAAGCATTGGGATAAACAGCAGTTCAAGGGGCAGGCAGGTCTGAATACAGAGTTGTGTAATTTGGTTGCAGCTGCCATGTTTGGTCAGTAAGTGGCTCCTAGTTTGTATTCGATTTAACTTGAGCCAGTGACTCATTTCACTAACTGCCGTCAACTTGACCAACAAGGTGAATATTAAGTCTAATGGCAGCAGTGTTACACTATTCTCTTCTGCCCAGTTAACCATTTCACTGCCACACGACAGCCGGTTAACACTTTCACTGCCACACGACAGAAGGTTAACCCTTTACTATCACACAACCGACGGCGACGCTCCATCATTAGCTCTGCGGATCTAATGATGGAGCATCACCGTCGGTTGTGTGATAGTAAAGGGTTAACCTTCTGTCGTGTGGCAGTGAAAGGGTTAAAGGAACACGCCAACTTTTGGGGAAATTAGCTTATTTGCCATCTACCCTGGAGTTAGACAAGCAGATATGTAGCCGGTGTGATCTTACTGCGTTGTGTATTTCCGATTCGACCCTTGTTAAGGGATCGCCCTGAGTGGGAGTTGAACCCCGGTCTCTCTGCACCGGGGCCGACATCACAAGCCGCTGCGCCAAGAAAGGATATCCCTCCTAAGCGTTCAGTTTGTATGCCTCTGGGGAGTGAGTTTAACTTGCAGTACCGCTTACTAACTGCGGTACCTCGGTTACACTCACCCCCCTAAACTCACTCCCCAGAGGCATACAAACTGAGCGCTTAGGAGGGATATCCTTTCTTGGCGCAGCGGTTTGCGATGTGGAACCAGCCCGAGAAGCTTAGACTAGCCTTAGTCTTTGAATATCTTCATTGTACATTTTCACCTTTAACACCCTTTTATTGCACTAGTGAGGTTTTTGAAAAGCTGCTCAAATACAAATGTTTTTATTGAGTTTATTCATTTTAAATCAAAGAAAATAAAACCCTTGGGGGAAATCTAACCCATTAACCCTTTCACTGCCACACTACAGAAGGTTAACCATTTACTATCACACTATATCTATAGTAGTGGTCTCTAGTGTGATAGTAAAGAGTTAACCTTCTGTAGTGTGGCAGTGAAGGGGGCTAACTGGCTGTTGTGTGGCAGTGAAAGGGTTAAACATGGTGTCAAATGATAAGAATCACCAGACTCGACAGAAAAGAGACCCAGCGAACACAGAGCAATCCAAGCGGATCATTTTATTTCTCATCCAAAGCACAGGTGACAATTCAGAACTTTGATATTTTAGGTGACAGTTCCGACCTCCTGTAGACAGGAAGGAGGCTGCTAAAAAAATAAAGTTAAATAAATAAAATTACACATAAATTATTCAAATTCCTGAACAAAATCATCAAGACAATTTGCTTTCACATCCTAACCCCCTCCTCCTCTGGCTCTCTGCAGCTCTCCCATCACATCCTAACCCCCTCCCCCTCCCTCTGGCTCTCTGCACCATAGATATATATAGAACACTAGATAGCTTGCCCGCGCTGCCGGCCAATGGAGAGCGACATCACTGAACCGCCGCCATCTTGTGAGGGTCAGCCTTGAGTGAGAGTGAGTGAGCTGCACAGACAAAAATACTCATAACTTGCTGAAATATTGACGGATTTACAAACGGTTTGGTTTATTACAAGCATTATTAACGTGGCTATGATTCAAGCGGTTTGTAAAAAAAAAAAAAAAAAATCTTTAAAAAATTCTTTTTTTATAAGTAGGCCTATGCAGTATCATAACTACATCTTTGATGTTTATAGCAAACCAACCCGTTTGTAAATCAGTCAATATTTCAGCGAGTTATGAGTATTTTTGTCTGTGCAGCTCACTCACTCTCACTCAAGGCTGCCCCTCCCAAGATGGCGGCGGTTCAGTGACGCTGGTGACTCCGCCTTAAGCTATCTAGTGTTCTATAGATATCTATGCTCTGCAGCTCTCCCATCACATCCTAACCCCCTCCTCTGGCTCTCTGCAGCTCTCCAGGGGCATGAGGGGACTGAAGCGCAGCAGAGGCAGATCCACAGGGGGGCGGCGGTGGTCCTTGGGGGGGCGGGACCACCCTTCTTTGGGTCTTCTTATGGGCGGGGGTGGAGGAGGGGGGAGCTCAGAGTCCGGGGGGAGGAAACCGTCATCGCCGTTGTTGTTACCGTCCGGCGCAGAAGAAGAGCCGTGGCGGGGGACCAGGAAGGCCCCCCGGTGGTGACGGTGGTACATGACGCCCACAGCAGCCAGCAGCAGCAGCATGAGGGAGCTGAGCAGGAAGAACACCACGTAGACCCCTTTGGTCAGCGCCGCGGACCACCTGCTGGGGGCGCTGCTGCAACCTGGAGACAAGAGTTTAGTCAGCGCTGCTGCAACCTGGACGCGTCAACACTTCAGGCAACCAACTTGCGTTCAGCGTTTCTCTGATTGGCCACGACGCCCATGAGAGTGGCAGAGCGGAAATAGGCTGCTGCAGACAGGCATTCTATTGCCATGCTCTGCGACAAACTCTAACCTTAACCAACTCCGAAAGAATGCCTAAACTTAACCTTAACCAACTCCGAAAGAATGCCTAAACTTAACCCTAACCTTAACCAACTCCGAAAGAATGCCTAAACTTAACCCTAACCTTAACCAACTCCGAAAGAATGCCTAAACTTAACTGCCAAAAGAAAGACGTTTATATAGAGAGGCGATAAATTAATTAAACGTATTAAAAAAAAAAAAAAAAAAAAAAAAATTTAAGTGATTCGAACTTGTCACCAACTGGACCGCAGGCTCCACAGCAAGCTGGCGAACGAGTTGAGCTAACCGTCGATGTAAAAAAAAACAGGGGGGATTGCGTGCGGCAACCTGCGCGCCGCTGCCGCTCTGCCGCTCCGGCGTCGCCGCGGGGGCGTGCTAGGCGCAAGATGGTTGCCTTAAGTAATGAAGCAACCTGGACGCCTGTAGCTGTTCCGCAACCGTTCCCATTTCCGGGGTAGGCCTGATTGGCCCCGACAGGCACGTGACCCGCCGCGGCAACGAGGCTGCTGTGGTTCACCTCACCGCCGCTTTCCGCCTTCAACGTCGCCCGCAGCATTAGGAAGGAGTTCGCGGCGCCTTTCACATCGCAGTCATCAGTCATAATAATATCATCAGTCATCTCTAATAATATTAATCACTGTTCAATGTACTAATATACAATACGGCTCACTTTTCCCACCGGAGCTCCGTCGCGGCAGCATTATGTAGCAGTAATCCCCCCATTTTTACCATCGACAAACTAGCTCAATTGGTAACGCTGCTTGGCTGTGGATCCTATCGTCCGTGTGTGACAAGTTCGATTCCCTTAAGTTTTTTTTTTTGCATTGCATTGCACTATAGCGTATTGTATATTGTATGGTACAATTTACAGTAAGGTGTATGTGTTGCAGTGCAGAACATACAATATACAATACGCTATAGTGCAATGCACGTTAAAAAAAAAAGAAAAAAAAACTTAAGGGAATCGAACTCGTTACAAAAGGACCATAGGAACCACAGCCAAGCAGCGTTACCAATTGAGCTAGTTTGTCGATGGTAAAAAAGGGGAGATTACTGCTACATAATGCTGCCGCGACGGAGCTCCGGTGGGAAAAGTGAGCCGTATTGTATATTAGTACATTGAACAGTGATTAATATTATTAGAGATGACTGATGATATTATTATGACTGATGACTGCGATGTGAAAGGCGCCGCGAACTCCTTCCTAATGCTGCGGGCGGCGTTGAAGGCGGCGGGCGGCGGTGAGGTGAACCACAGCAGCCTCGTTGCCGCGGCTGCCGCGGGGCGTGGCCGCGGCGGGTCACGTGCCTGTCGGGGCCAATCAGGCCTACCCCGGAAATAGGAACGGTTGCGGAACAGCTACAGGCAACCTGGAGACACAGTTTAGTCAGCGCTGCAACCTGGAGACAGAGTTTAGTCAGCGCTGCAACCTGGAGACAGAGTTTAGTCAGCGCTGCAACCTGGAGACAGAGTTTAGTCAGCGCTGCAACCTGGAGACACAGTTTAGTCAGCGCTGCAACCTGGAGACAGAGTTTAGTCAAAGCTGCAACCTGGAGACAGAGTTTAGTCAGCGCTGCAACCTGGAGACAGAGTTTAGTCAAGTCAAGTCAAGAGTTTTAATTGTCACGGCATACAGGTATACAATGAAATGCGGCTGGTCTTGCCCGCGACGATGTGCAATACAGTGGTACAACATATAATAGAATCCAATAAAATTACAGTGGTACAACATATTAATAGAATCCAATAAAACAGTGCAATAAACAGGTACATGGTGTGCCATCTCGGTATCTGTACATTAGTATTTACAGAGCATATAGGACATGCTAGGTAGCTTTAGTAGTGCAATACACTGTTCCTGATGTTATACTACTTTAAGTGGCCTTTCCTCTGGCCATAAGTGTGCGTGTGTGCGGCATGAGTGTTAAAGTGGCTGCTAGTGTGTGAGCGTGCTCAGCGTGCGTGTCGTGCATGTGCTTGTGTGTGCTTGTGTGTGGATAGTTCAGTTTCTGTGTCTCTCAATGTTCATTGTTCAAGGCTCTGATGGTCTGGGGGAAGAAGCTTAGCCTAAGCCTCTCCGTCCTAGTAGCTGGGGTTCGCAGGCGTCTGCCTGACCTCAGCAGCTGGAACAGGCTGTTATTGGGGTGGTGGGGGTCTTTCATTATCCTGCAGGCTCTGGATTTGCACCTCTTGTTGTATAGAGCCTGCAGGGGAGGTAGCGCAATACCCGTGGTACGCTCGGCTGAGCGCACCACTCTCTGTAGGGCCTTCTTGTCCTGTGCCGTGCTGTTCCCATACCAGGCAGTGATGTTTCCGGTCAAGATGCTCTCTACAGCTCCTGAGTAGAAGGACTGGAGTATCTTCCCCGATACTCTGAACTTCCTTAACTGTCTCAGGTGGTAGAGGCGCTGCTTCGCTTTCTTTACTACTGTGTCTATGTGTGTTGACCATGTCAGGTCCTCTGAGATGTGGACCCCCAGGTACTTGAAGCTGCTCACCCTGTCCACGGTAGCCCCGTTAATCATCAGTGGTGTGTGTGTCTCCTGCTGTCCTCTCCTATAATCCACGATCAGCTCCTTGGTTTTACCAATGTTCAGGAGCAGGCTGTTGTCCTGGCACCAACGTTCCAGTACCTCAACCTCCTCTCGGTAGGCCTTCTCGTCGTTGTCCGAGATCAGCCCCACCACCACCGTGTCGTCGGCGAACTTCACTATGGAGTTGGAGCTGAACTTGGCCACACAATCGTGTGTGTAGAGTGAGTACAGCAGGGGGCTTAGGGTTTAGTCAGCGCTGCAACCTGGAGACAGAGTTTAGTCAGCGCTGCAACCTGGAGACAGAGTTTAGTCAGCGCTGCAACCTGGAGACAGAGTTTAGTCAGCGCTGCAACCTGGAGACAGAGTTTAGTCAGCGCTGCAACCTGGAGACAGAGTTTAGTCAGAGCTGCTGCAACCTGGAGACAGAGTTTAGTCAGCGCTGCAACCTGGAGACAGAGTTTAGTCAGCGCTGCAACCTGGAGACAGAGTTTAGTCAGCGCTGCAACCTGGACACAGTTTAGTCAGCGCTGCAACCTGGAGACAGAGTTTAGTCAGCGCTGCAACCTGGAGACAGAGTTTAGTCAGCACTGCAACCTGGAGACAGAGTTTAGTCAAAGCTGCAACCTGGAGACAGAGTTTAGTCAAAGCTGCAACCTGGAGACAGAGTTTAGTCAAAGCTGCAACCTGGAGACAGAGTTTAGTCAAAGCTGCAACCTGGAGACAGAGTTTAGTCAGCGCTGCAACCTGGAGACAGAGTTTAGTCAAAGCTGCAACCTGGAGACAGAGTTTAGTCAGCGCTGCAACCTGGAGACAGAGTTTAGTCAGCACTGCAACCTGGACACAGAGTTTAGTCAAAGCTGCAATCTGGACACAGAGTTTAGTCAGCGCTGCAACCTGGAGACAGAGTTTAGTCAAAGCTGCAACCTGGAGACAGAGTTTAGTCAAAGCTGCAACCTGGAGACAGAGTTTAGTCAAAGCTGCAAAAGGAGACAAGGACAAGATTGATGTTTTCCACAACGTGAGGAAAATCTTCTGGCCCATTGATTGAATGAAAACTTTATTTAACAGATTGCAGAATGGGTACAACACCAGTACGGCTCAATACACACAATTGTTAAGGGGATGCAGACCAGAGAAAGACGTTGATCGTCTCGTTTACATCAGGGTCCCCCATTTTCAATTCATAGTGAACACAACATATCAAATGAGGAGCTGCATTAATCAATGAGAGCAGTACCAGACTGGTGGTGCTGAGTATTAACCTCTTAACACGCAACGGCCCCCGTATATATACGATTTGCCCACCGGCACGGCGCGGCACTTTGGCGGCCCCTAGCGGCTCGGGTCTGCATTTTCTTAAATACAATATATATATGGAATTAAAGCCCCATTTGTTGCCCGTCGATTGCCCTTTCAGGCGACAGAATCCGTTCAGTGTTTCTGGAGTTACATGGCGATATGCGAGGCGTGCGCCAAAGTAAAAAAAATTATTAAGTATTAATGAGAGCAGTACCAGACTGGTGGTGTTGAGTATTAACGAGAGCAGTACCAGGCTCGTGGTGTTGAGTATTAATGAGCAGTACCCGGCTCGTGGTGTTGAGTATTAACGAGAGCAGTACCAGACTGGTGGTGTTGAGTATTAATGAGAGCAGTACCCGGCTCGTGGTGTTGAGTATTAATGAGCAGTACCCGGCTCGTGGTGTCGAGTATTAATGAGCAGTACCCGGCTCGTGGTGTCGAGTATTAATGAGCAGTACCCGGCTCGTGGTGTTGCCGTTCGGGGCTACGGAGAGACGTCAAAAGCACCTCCTGGTTCTGTAGGGGGTCGGTACCGGCGGCCGCCGTCGGGTCCAGGCAGAGGGTTCCTCCCGAGCCCAGGCGGGACAGGTCCCGGTACCCGGGCCGGCAGTGGCAGGTGTAGGATCCGAAGCGGTTCACGCACTCCGCGTTGACGTCACACAGAACCAGCTGCGTGCCACACTCGTTGACATCTAATATAAACACACACACAAAGAGACGGATTATAAGACTAGTTTTACTGGATGACAGACCTACAAACAGAAATAAGAAATTCGATAACGGGCCACATTTCTGTTGCCGAGAACCCCGTTTGAGAGTTTTTTTTTTTAAACAAAGATACAATTCAGGACCGCATTGCGTCAATGTACTGCAAGTACACCTTACAACTCGTACACCTTACTGTAAATTGTACCTAAATTGTACCTCATCCCATTTCTGCTTTGCACTATATAGTTGTATATTAGTACACTGCATAGTATATTATATGGTAACTCAGAACATTGTACATATGTCTATACCGAACACTGTGACCTCATTTTCTTCTTCTAAATTACATGCTATACTATGTTATTTGATACTATCTTGTCTAGCACAGTCTCTGGAGCGTAACAGTAAGAAGCATTTTGTATGAAAGTATTCTGTACTTCTGTATGACAACTATTAAAGAAACTTGAAACTTGAAACAAGTGATACAAGATTATTAAAACTTGGATCACAGTCACTCATCCATTCAATTTGCCAACTTGTAGCGAGTGAAATGACTCTTGCCGTCTTGTTCTGTTCCTGAGAGACAGAAGACTGTCTTGTTCTGTTCCTGAGAGACAGAAGACTGTCTTGTTCTGTTCCTGAGAGACAGAAGACTGTCTTGTTCTGTTCCTGAGAGACAGAAGACAGTCTTGTTCTGTTCCTGAGAGACAGAAGACGGTCTTGTTCTGTTCCTGAGAGACAGAAGACGGTCCTGTTCTGTTCCTGAGAGACAGAAGACAGTCTCGTTCTGTTCCTGAGAGACAGAAGACCGTCTTGTTCTGTTCCTGAGAGACAGAAGACAGTCTTGTTCTGTTCCTGAGAGACAGAAGACAGTCTTGTTCTGGTCCTGAGAGACAGAAGACTGTCTCTGTTCTGTTCCTGAGAGACAGAAGACTGTCTCTGTTCTGTTCCTGAGAGACAGAAGACTGTCTTGTTCTGTTCCTGAGAGACAGAAGACAGTCTTGTTCTGTTCCTGAGAGACAGAAGACCGTCTTGTTCTGTTCCTGAGAGACAGAAGACAGTCTTGTTCTGTTCCTGAGAGACAGAAGACTGTCTTGTCTTGTTCTGTTCCTGAGAGACAGAAGACTGTCTTGTTCTGTTCCTGAGAGACAGAAGACTGTCTTGTCTTGTTCTGTTCCTGAGAGACAGAAGACCGTCTTGTTCTGTTCCTGAGAGACAGAAGACAGTCTTGTTCTGTTCCTGAGAGACAGAAGACCGTCTTGTTCTGTTCCTGAGAGACAGAAGACCGTCTTGTTCTGTTCCTGAGAGACAGAAGACTGTCTTGTCTTGTTCTGTTCCTGAGAGACAGAAGACCGTCTTGTTCTGTTCCTGAGAGACAGAAGACAGTCTTGTTCTGTTCCTGAGAGACAGAAGACCGTCTTGTTCTGTTCCTGAGAGACAGAAGACTGTCTTGTCTTGTTCTGTTCCTGAGAGACAGAAGACAGTCTTGTTCTGTTCCTGGGAGACAGAAGACTGTCTTGTCTTGTTCTGTTCCTGAGAGACAGAAGACTGTCTTGTTCTGTTCCTGAGAGACAGAAGACAGTCTTGTTCTGTTCCTGAGAGACAGAAGACCGTCTTGTTCTGTTCCTGAGAGACAGAAGACTGTCTTGTTCTGTTCCTGAGAGACAGAAGACCGTCTTGTTCTGTTCCTGAGAGACAGAAGACCGTCTTGTTCTGTTCCTGAGAGACAGAAGACCGTCTTGTTCTGTTCCTGAGAGACAGAAGACCGTCTTGTTCTGTTCCTGAGAGACAGAAGACCGTCTTGTTCTGTTCCTGAGAGACAGAAGACAGTCCGTCTTGAGGCAGAGGCAGTGGAATCCTCTGTAGTTTCCTGAGACATGTCTGTAGTTTCCTGTCTGTAGTTTCCTGTCTGTAGTTTCCCCGAGTAATGTCTGTAGTTTCCTGAGTAATGTCTGTAGTTTCCTGAGTAATGTCTGTAGTTTCCTGAGTAATGTCTGTAGTTTCCTGAGTAATGTCTGTAGTTTCCTGAGTAATGTCTGTAGTTTCCTGAGTAATGTCTGTAGTTTCCAGAGTAATGTCTGTAGTTTCCTGAGTAATGTCTGTAGTTTTCCTGAGTAATGTCTGTAGTTTCCAGAGTAATGTCTGTAGTTTTCCTGAGACATGTCTGTAGTTTCCTGAGTAATGTCTGTAGTTGTCCTGAGTAATGTCTGTAGTTTCCAGAGTAATGTCTGTAGTTTTCCTGAGACATGTCTGTAGTTTCCAGAGTAATGTCTGTAGTTTCCTGAGACATGTCTGTAGTTTCCTGAGTAATGTCTGTAGTTTCTGAGTAATGTCTGTAGTTTTCCTGAGACATGTCTGTAGTTTCCTGAGTAATGTCTGTAGTTTCCTGAGACATGTCTGTAGTTTCCTGAGTAATGTCTGTAGTTTCCTGAGACATGTCTGTAGTTTCCTGAGTAATGTCTGTAGTTGTCCTGAGACATGTCTGTAGTTTCCTGAGACATGTCTGTAGTTTCCTGAGACATGTCTGTAGTTTCCTGAGACATGTCTGTAGTTTCCTGAGACAGGTCTGTAGTTTTGTCTGTAGTTTCCTGAGTAATGTCTGTAGTTTCCTGAGACAGGTCTGTAGTTTTGGCTGTAGTTTCCCCGAGTAATGTCTGTAGTTTCCTGAGTAATGTCTGTACTTTCCTGAGACAGGTCTGTAGTTTCCTGAGATGAGTCTGTAGTTTTGTCTGTAGTTTCCTGAGATGAGTCTGTAGTTTTGTCTGTAGTTTCCTGAGATGAGTCTGTAGTTTTGTCTGTAGTTTCCTGAGACATGTCTGTAGTTTTGTCTGTAGTTTCCTGAGCAAGTCTAATTTCCCACGGGATAATAAAAGTATTTCTATTCTATTCTATAATGTCTGTAGTTTCCCGAGACAGGTCTGTAGTTTCCCGAGACAGGTCTGTAGTTTCCCGAGACAGGTCTGTAGTTTCCCGAGACAGGTCTGTAGTTTCCTGAGACAGGTCTGTAGTTTCCTGAGACAGGTCAGTACCAGGGGCACCACGTGGCAGCGCTCGCGGTGTAACCACAGCGTCCCGGGTTCGACTCAGACCCATGCTGCATGTCCTCCCCATATCTTCACCCAACTTTCCTCTCCGCCCGTCCCTATCCGAAATAAAGCTGTAAAAGATGCCGAAAAAGACGAATAAAAAAACATGTCCGTACCTGCTGTGGACACGGAGACGATGGCGGCCTGGTTGTGGCGACCTCCGATGCCGACCTTGGTCTCGATGAGGCCCTGTAGGGCGGCGTGGAGGACCCTGTGGACATGGGGGCCCTCGGGGACCCCCCCCCCGATCTGTAGCCAGAGGAGGTACAGCACTCCTGCACTCAGCCTGTAGACAAGAAGCACCAGCGCGAGCATCAAGAGGTATTACGTTAGCTACCAGGAATGTAGCCAATAATAACACACATGAATAGGGATGTCCCATATTATCGGCCGATATTGCCATCAAAATGTAACATCGGAAATGATCGGTATCGGTTTAAAAAAATATATATATATTTTGTTTATTCTTTTTACATTTATCTAACCTTTATTTACCCAGGCAAGCAAGTAAGAACAAATTCTTATTTTATTTATTGTCAAAAGTATGCATAATGTTGTGTTAATTCCACGACAAGATATATGTAATGTTAATTACCTGAAATTATTCCGTTTTTTTGGGGGGGAAACCCTGCATACATCGGTAGCGGTTGATATCGGAAATTAACACTAACTGCCATTCACGTAGATCTACGTTTCTGTGGCCCGACCGTTTGAGTGCCGGAAACGTAGATCTACGTTTCCGTTTCGTTATTTCTTTTATTAGTTATTGCTAGGGATGTCCCGATCACGTTTTTTTTGCTCCCGATCCGATCATGTGATTTTTAGTATCTACCGATCTTTCCCGATCCGATAAAAAAAATAAAAATAAAAATATACATTTTTTATATTCAACAAACATGACCATGTTCACATCTTAAACTCATACTGAGGCCTTAGTTTTGGTTTTAAATTGCATATCATCATTCATTTATTTATTGTCACAGAGCAGAAGAATTTTGCCAAAACAAACCAATAGTATCCAGCTGCAGAACGGCAGACCAGCCACACTCTCAGACCCAAACGCATTTCCTTTGATTTAATTATACATCAAATGATTTATGTCAAGGATTGCAATGCCTCGCTTGAATGAAGTTAACTTTTCACCTGGATAACGTCAACATTCAGGATGAATGTAATGTGAGAAATTAGGATTACGTGATCGGATCGGGACATCCCTAGTTATTGCCATTCATAATCCATCAAGGCACTTTGTGCAGGCTGTCCTGAATGTGTCCGAGATCGCAGAGGGCCAATACCACCGCCTACCGCCTTGCGGCCGCTATTGCACTCCATTTGAAACGATGTGGTTCGTTTTCTCGGCCGAGCTGCGGCGTGGGAGCGGGTTCTAAACACTCCGGCAAGACAAGCGGTCACCACGGTTGCCTCGACGAGTTCATCCGCCTGCCCGTTCCTATGTGCAATGCGTCGGACACACGATCGCGATGAATATTTGGAATAGTGATCAGATAATTGGATTCTTCTTTTTGCAGTACATCAGAGACAAGGTAAGGACTATATATTACCAATCTTGAGTTGATCCGTTAATTTTTTTCCCCGCGATTGCAGCCTGTGTGCGTGCCGTTGGCTGCGATAGACGCACGGAGGGCCGGTTTCCCCGTCCCCCCCCCGTCCCCTTTCGTGCATGCACGAGGAAACATAATACCGATAATCTAGCATTGATTTCAGGATGATTCGATAATCAGGCGAAAAATGGCAACTTGATAAGTGGATTTCACTAAAGGGCTGTTTGACGGAGTTCCCTGGGATTACACAGGATCACTCTACAACTATACTCATATTCATCAGGGTAAAAAACTGAAATGTATAGATGAAAAAATTATCCGTTTTTTGCACGTCGACCGGAAGAAACCCACTTACAATCGACGGCGTTATTAGATCCATAGCTATAATATAAAATATAGGTTTAGCTCTACAAACAAGGTGAGCGCTTACATGGGGTTAATGGGTGTCAAGGCCTATGCACTTCCCGGAAGGGGCATGGCACCCAATGTGTTAAGAGTTGGACAATATCGGTATAAAAAAGCCAATATCGAACATCCCTAATTAAAAGGTATTACGTTAGCTACCAGGAATGTAAAGATAAGATATTCCTTTATTGATCCCCTTTGGGGAAATTCAGGCATCATAGCAGCATGGGGGAGGGGGAGGTACAGGTAGTAAAAACAAGCAGTGTAAACAATATAACAAGTCAATATAATTAACCAACTACTGAAGTGAAATAGACAGTATTCACAGTATCACATAAGGTGCAGTATGCAGCATAAGGTACTGTTATTGTCCTTTTTAGGTTCCTAGTAGTTGTAGTTGGATGTCTGGCAGCAGTCCCTGCCCACTGTTGTGGAGCTTGATGGCCGCTGGTATGAAGGACTGGCCAAGGCGGTTAGTCGAGTGTCGGGGGGGGTATGAGTCTGTGACTGAACGTGCTTCTCATCTTGACTAGCCAATAACACTTCTGATCACCCGGCCCAATCCACTGCAGAGGAGGTGCTGGAAAACGATCCGGCTGCAAGCTAGCCTTAGCATAAGGGATGGAAGCGCAGACGGACCAACTAGAGCTACACCGTTGGCAGAGTTTTAAGCAAGGCTAGTGGTCCGTATACGCTTCCATTAATTTGTGCTAAGCTAGGCTAAAGTAGCGTGCGGCCGAATAGCTTTCTACTGAACGCACAGGGGGAGGAGACTGGTATCCATCTTCTTGTCCGACTCTGGAGAAGACGGTGAGCACATGTTCCATGACGTCGACGACGTGTTGCTCTACTCGTTCAGAGACGCTCTTGTTTACCAACCTTTTAATTCTTTTGGACGACATGGTTTTCAATGTGTTGAGACGTTCCAGTCGTTCATAAATCTAAGGACACATGCAGAGGAGGGTAGTGAGTGCAGCTCAGTAACACAGCTCAGTAATAGAGCTCAGTAAGGCAGCACAGTAATGCCAATATGCATTTTCTCTAGGAATAATGCTGGCATAAAGTTGCCTACCATAAACAATACCTCTTAATTATGATGAGTCAAGATGAATAAGATAAAATCTCTTAGGTCAGATTTGGACCACAAAGTCACCGACGGTATTGTTATCCTTGATGCCGTCATACGATAACTTTTTCCTCGTCGTCTAATAAAACTAAATAAGTACATTCTTTATAACGTGGCGTCGTTAACAGACCAGGTCCTTTATCGACGCCAGCAGCTCTCTGGCCACGCGGTCCCAGTGCTCCTCGGTCACGTTGTGGAAGTTGACCTCGATCGCCACTTCAAACAGGTGATCTGAGGACGACCAGAGGAGGAGGGAATGAAGTCCGGTTCCACTGCACATCACCCTGAACCATGTTAGTCAAGTCATCTTTATCTCTATAGCACATTTACAAATGACTAAAGCCAAACCAAAGCGCTTTACAGGTAATGATAAAAACGCATACACTACAGTACTAATAAGTAAAAAAAAAAATACACCAAAAAGTACAGAAAAGGTACTGTACAATTAAGAAAAAAAAACAAGGTGCAATATGAAAGAGACAAGAAATTTGATAAAAAGTCCAGAGTAGCAGCAAAAGTGGCAGGCTAACTCTGGTCAAAGGCCAGGGAAAAGAGGTGCGTTTTGAGCAGTGATTTAAAAGCCTCTAGGCAGATCTTTACCCTGAACCATGTTCTCTCTCCATCAACTGCATTACCCTGAATAGGGATGTCCGATATTATCGGCCGATATTGGCATTCAAATGTAATATCGGAAATTATCGGTATAAAACATAAAAAAAATAATTATAATTTTTTTTTTTACATTTATTTAACCTTTATTTACCCAGGCAAGCAAGTAAGAACATTCTTATTTTATTTATTGTCAAAAGTATGCATAATGTTGTGTTAATTCCACGACAAGAGATATGTAATGTTATGAAATTATTCCGTTTTTTGGGGGGGAAACCCTGCATATATCGGTATCGGAAATTAAGAGTTGGACAATATCGGTATATCGGATATCGGTAAAAAAGCCAATATCGAACATCCCTAACCCTGAACCATGTTCTCTCTCCTTGCTTACCTCCAGGTAGATGTGGGACGGCAGTATCATTTCTGGTACTTCCTAGCAGAAAAGAATACAGGCCATTAAATAAGGAGATTTAAAAAAGGAAAACATCAGATAATTATTTTATAAATATACACACACATCAGTTTAGCCTATCAGATTTAAAACAAATACATCCGGTTAGCGGCCTATCAGATTTAAAATTAAAACATCAGATTATCAAAATGGCAGTCCAACAACAAAATGATTGGAACAGTTGTTAGCAATGCTAGTGCAAGGAAATGTGGACAATAACACATTCCTTCTATTCAATCACCCACATCTCGGTCGTGAAGGTGATTGTAATCAAATAGCAGGTGATTAGGTAACAACCTGATGTATCCCTTTTAACCTCTTAAACCCTGGCCATATTTTCAGAAAATGTGCCTAAAAATACATACCTAAGTAAATGGAAGATTGCTCCACTTCTACAAGGTCGATTTGCATGTTCTTGGTATCTAAGGACATCTATGGACCCCAGGAACATATTCCCAGTGTCAGATATATTGTGTCTGTTACTAGGCTTGAGTAAATTGCCATAGCTTATGTAGACTTTATTTTTATGATTATTTTGTATTATATTTTGTATTCTCACCATTTCACATTGTGCCAACCATTGCACTTTACTGTACAGTTTTTTTTATATGAGTTTTATATTGCATGAATGAAAACTTTATTTAACAGATTGCCGAATGGGTACAATTCAGTACGGCTCAATACACACAATTGTTAAGGGGATGCAGACCAGAGAAAGACGTTTGTATTGTTTACATCAGGGTCCCCCATTTTCAATTCATAGTTCATAGTTCAATTCATTCATTGCAACCGACTGTTGATTTGTCACATCCTGGTTAGACGTACACCATCTCGTTGCACCGTCTTGTACTGTGTAATGACAATAAAGTTAATCTAATCTAATCCATCAGCCAGATAGTGGCCTCTAAACACAGCCAGATAGTGGCCTCTAAACACAGCCAGATAGTGGCCTCTAAACACAGCCAGATAGTGGCCTCTAAACACAGCCAGATAGTGGCCTCTAAACACAGCCAGATAGTGGCCTCTAAACACAGCCAGATAGTGGCCTCTAAACACAGCCAGATAGTGACCTAGTCTAAACACAGCCAGATAGTGGCCTCTAAACACAGCCAGATAGTGGCCTCTAAACACAGCCAGATAGTGGCCTCTAAACACAGCCAGATAGTGGCCTAGTCTAAACACAGCCAGATAGTGGCCTCTAAACACAGCCAGATGGTGGCCTCTAAACACAGCCAGATAGTGGCCTCTAAACACAGCCAGATAGTGGCCTCTAAACACAGCCAGATAGTGGCCTCTAAAACACAGCCAGATAGTGGCCTAGTCTAAACACAGCCAGATAGTGGCCTCTAAAACACAGCCAGATAGTGACCTAGTCTAAACACAGCCAGATAGTGGCCTCTAAAACACAGCCAGATAGTGGCCTCTAAACACAGCCAGATAGTGGCCTCTAAACACAGCCAGATAGTGGCCTCTAAACACAGCCAGATAGTGGCCTCTAAACACAGCCAGATAGTGGCCTCTAAACACAGCCAGATAGTGACCTCTAATCACAGCCAGATAGTGGCCTCTAAACACAGCCAGATAGTGGCCTCTAAACACAGCCAGATAGTGGCCTCTAAACACAGCCAGATAGTGGCCTAGTCTAAACACAGCCAGATGGTGGCCTCTAAACACAGCCAGATAGTGGCCTAGTCTAAACACAGCCAGATGGTGGCCTCTAAACACAGCCAGATAGTGGCCTCTAAACACAGCCAGATAGTGGCCTAGTCTAAACACAGCCAGATAGTGGCCTCTAAACACAGCCAGATAGTGGCCTCTAAACACAGCCAGATAGTGGCCTCTAAACACAGCCAGATAGTGGCCTCTAAAACACAGCCAGATAGTGGCCTCTAAACACAGCCAGATAGTGGCCTCTAAACACAGCCAGATAGTGGCCTCTAAAACACAGCCAGATAGTGGCCTCTAAACACAGCCAGATAGTGGCCTCTAAACACAGCCAGATAGTGGCCTCTAAAACACAGCCAGATAGTGGCCTCTAAAACACAGCCAGATAGTGGCCTCTAAACACAGCCAGATAGTGGCCTCTAAACACAGCCAGATGGTGGCCTCTAAACACAGCCAGATAGTGGCCTCTAAACACAGCCAGATAGTGGCTTAGTCTAAACACAGCCAGATAGTGGCCTAGTCTAAACACAGCCAGATAGTGGCCTCTAAACACAGCCAGATAGTGGCCTCTAAACACAGCCAGATAGTGGCCTCTAAACACAGCCAGATAGTGGCCTCTAAACACAGCCAGATAGTGGCCTCTAAACACAGCCAGATAGTGGCCTCTAAACACAGCCAGATAGTGGCCTCTAAACACAGCCAGATAGTGGCCTCTAAACACAGCCAGATAGTGGCCTCTAAACACAGCCAGATAGTGGCCTCTAAACACAGCCAGATAGTGGCCTCTAAACACAGCCAGATAGTGGCCTCTAAAGTCTAAACACAGTGACCACCTACCACTCCCTTCTTTCTCGCGCGACCATGGCGCCACCACGTCGGGGTGAGGAGGGGGGAGGAGGAGAGGCCCCTCGGAGCCGTCGGACGCGGAGGCGGCGGCGGGGGAACGTAGCGGATCAGAGGCCTCGCCGAGGAGCCTCGCTCCGTCACCGCCACCATCCGCAGCAGCCGGTTCCGACGACGACAGAACCGTCTCCGGATGATGATGACGGTTCCGCGTAGTAGCAGTAGTGCCGTCGCCGTCGTTAGCCTCGTCGTCGGTGGCGGCAGGAGAAGTTCCGCCGCCGCGTTCTCGACTTTGCGCGTCCACGTTCCTGCGTATCGCCGACGGGGGGCCGACACGTTGCTGCGTGTCGAGTCCGTCCGCGTGCCGCTTGCGCTGCTCCGTGGGGTTTAGTCGGGGAGGGGTGCGAGTGGCGCCCCCCTCTGGTGGTGAAGTTCCCTGCAGGGTGGCCGACGTCACTACTGTGGGCGTGACCGTTAGGTCTAGTCGTCCCTCGCCGCTTGGATAGGCCTGATGGCGGAGTCCCTCCCCCTCCCCCTCCGCCTCCCTTTCTACTGGATAGAATCTCATGGCCTCGTCTCCTTCCATTGGCTCCTCCCGCGCCTCCCGCGGAAGCTCATTGGCCACGGCGTCGTCGGGCTGGTCGTAGTATTCATACAGTTCATAGTTGGCCTGAAAGGGCGGCGTGGGTTGTTCCAGCAGCACCGCCTCCACCGCCTCACCGGCCCACACGGGGGGGGGCGCCGCGAATCTGGTGAAGCCCGTCTGGCCAGGAGGCGGCGGCGGCTCCGTGACGGAACGCTCGGCCCACGACCAGGCGCCGTCGTGCCGCTCCAGCAGCAGGTCGTCAGCGTCGTCGTCGTCCCGCGAGGGGGGGTTGAATATGATGGGCGGCCCGAACGCCCGGTAGCGCCCGTAGAAGCCCCTGTAGGGCGGACTGGGGTGGCCGCCGATGAGGAGGACCACGTGCAGCGTGTCGGACAGCGAGGTGTACCGGGCCTCGCGCCAGCACTTCTGCAGGGACCGGTGGCGAGCGGCGGCGGGGGCGGGGACGGCGCCCCCCGGTGGCGGCGGCGGCGGCTCGTCGATGTGCACCTGGTCCGGCTTGAGGTGGCAGGCGTCGGCCGGCGTCAGGTCCTCCAGGAAGAGGTTGATGCGCTGGCCGGGCTCCACGCGGATGGTCCAGTTGCACCACAGCGGGGGGTTGGAGCACAGGTAGTCCGGGGAGGAGAACTCGCCGCTGTCGCCCCCTAGCTGCTGGTGGCAGCTGCGCAGCGCGAAGAAGGCGTCGCCGTCGTCCGCTCCGCCGTGTCCATCTAGGGCTGGGGGGCGATAAATAGATGAATTCATGATCTAGGACGATGTTTTTAAAGATTTTAATCGATTTTTACAACAACATACATTTTTTTTCTCACAAGCCCTTTTATTTTACAAAAAGTGATGTTTGGTGAAAGTTAGATTTGCACTTTATTAATCCCAATAGGGAAATTCATTCTTGTTTGATGATCAAGAGGCACATTTTATTTGTTTTAAGTGAAGTTTGGTGAAAAAGCAAGTAATTGCACTATTAATCCCAATAGGGACATTCATCTTTGTTTGATCAAGAGTAACTTTTTATATATATATAATTATTTTTATTTTTTTAAGTGAAGATTGGTGAAAGTTAGGTTTGCACTTCAATCCCAATAGGGAAATTCATCTTGGTTTGATCATTTCTTTCTGTCAAATAAAAACAAAGCTGATTTGAATGATTTCCTTGGCGTTTCTAGTTTCCAAGAGAAAGAAATCGATTAAAATCGTAAAATCGGATGTGGTGTGTCTATGTCCATCTGAGGAGAAGTCAGGTTTATTTAGTAGAGCACCTTTCACAGAGCTTCAAAAATAATTATTATTATTATTTGAAAAAGGTGCTATAGATAAATTTTTATAGATATTGTTTTTCAAAACAAATACATCCACTGAGCTTTTAGAAAGGTGTGACATTTAAATATTGACCTCGGTGACCTCCTGGTGAGATGTGGATTAATCGAGACAACCAGTGAGCCCTGGTCAGTAGACCAGTGACCTACTGGCAGGGGTGTAAAAAGTACCCAGAAATTATACTTAAGTGAAAGTATGGGTACCGTCTCAATCTTACTCAAGTAAAAGTCAGAGTATCTGGCTAAAAACACACTTTAGTAAAAATCTAAAAGTTTCTACTTTTAAATGTACTTAAGTACTAAAAAGTTTAAACTTTTTTTTATTCCGGGTCAATGAAATGTTCCGTTTCGTGCTCTTCATCACTCGTACTATCGTTTGTGGCCATCTTCTGTAGCTCGTCACTCTGACTGTCTTGTTCTTCTGATAGCAGGTGTTTAATCAAAGATCCCCCGCTCTCTAGTCTTGCACAAGGACCAATCAGCATGGGTATGGGCGGGTTCATTTTCCATTGATGGGGATTCGATTGGCCGTTTTTAAAATAAAGCGCGGCCGCAGGATTAATAGCGTTAACGTTAGTTCGGCCAGAGAAACAAATGTACTAATTAAAATAGTTGGACCTGCGAAGTTTGTACTTTGTAGGTCTGCATTTTAAATGTAAGGAGTAAAAAGTACGTTTTTTTCTCTTCTCTGAAATGTAATAGAGTAAAAAAGTATACAAACCTAATAATACTCAAAGTAAAGTACAAATCCCCCAAAAACACTACTTAAGTATTGTAACAAAGTACAATTACTCAAGTACTTTACACCCCTGCCTACACTGGTGAGATACGGATTAATCAGGACGACAACCAGTGAGCCAGCTGGGGTGAGAAGAATTCAGAATTAAAGTCACAGATGTAACACGGGCGCCTGACTGTGCTGCAGGCAGCAGCGCTACTCTCACTTTGTCTTGTGTTGTAAATGCAGCGCGTGCTTCCTTCACAGCGGTGCGCTCCGCCCCCCCCCCCCCCCCCGGGAAGAAAGGCAAGACAAATTCAGTCGTCGCCACGCCGTGATGTTCTCTCTAAATCAACGAGTAATCGGGTTTAATAATCATCATGATTTCAATGAGAATAATTGTTTTGATTATGATTTAAGGGAAAAATTATTTAACATAATCAAATAATCTAACCCTATAACTAGGGATGGGTACCGAATTCGGTACTTTTGAGGTACCGAGCCGAAACACGTCGGTACTACCGAGTATCGAATCAAGTGAGAAACCAAAAAAAAAAAAAAAAAAAAAAAAAATTATTAATTTTTTTTTTTACTTTTTTCTTTTCATGTCAACGTTCACACGCACAATATATGCTTACCTAGGATTTGACTTGATTCAACAACAAAGCAGTCTGAGCAATGACAAGCCGAAAACTGTCAAAATTGTAGTTATTTGAAGTTTGGATTTTTTTTTTACGACTGAGGTAGGTAAATTAAATTTCTTGAGACTAAAGTACAGAAAAAAGGTACCATTGGGTACCGGTATCGATTCACAGGTACCGGTACCGGTATCTGTTCAAATGTGAAAGGTACCCATCCCTACCTATAACTAACCGTACCGTCATGCACTTGTCCTAATAAACTAACCTACACTGTAGCACTCAACACTTTGATGAACATTGTTACTCAGCTGATAAGAGTTGTGCCCTTCCTGATGACCTGTCGTACAGAACTTGTAAGTCGCTTTGGATAAAAGCGTTCAGCTAAATGACTAAATGGAAATGTAAACATAATTGAGCAGCCCTATAGTGTGACAAGAGTTGACCTGCGGGACCTGGTCAGGAGCGTTCTGGACCATTTCTTTTAACCTGTATTTACCCAGGGTAGGTTCGCTGAGCACGGATGCTCTTTTTCAGCTACGCCCTGCTTCACATTCACACAGTTCCATTCACACCATGGGAGCTGCCCAGTACAACCACAGTCTGACACCTGGGAGCTGCCCAGTACAACCACAGTCTGACACCTGGGAGCTGCCCAGTACAACCACAGTCTGACACCTGGGAGCTGCCCAGTACAACCACAGTCTGACACCTGGGAGCTGCCCAGTACAACCACAGTCTGACACCTGGGAGCTGCCCAGTACAACCACAGTCTGACACCTGGGAGCCGCCCAGTACAACCACAGTCTGACACCTGGGAGCTGCCCAGTACAACCACAGTCTACACCTGGGAGCTGCCCAGTACAACCACAGTCTACACCTGGGAGCTGCCCAGTACAACCACAGTCTGACACCTGGGAGCCGCCCAGTACAACCACAGTCCCTGACACCTGGGAGCTGCCCAGTACAACCACAGTCTGACACCTGGGAGCTGCCCAGTACAACCACAGTCTGACACCTGGGAGCTGCCCAGTACAACCACAGTCTACACCTGGGAGCTGCCCAGTACAACCACAGTCTACACCTGGGAGCTGCCCAGTACAACCACAGTCTACACCTGGGAGCTGCCCAGTACAACCACAGTCTACACCTGGGAGCCGCCCAGTACAACCACAGTCTGACACCTGGGAGCTGCCCAGTACAACCACAGTCTACACCTGGGAGCTGCCCAGTACAACCACAGTCTACACCTGGGAGCTGCCCAGTACAACCACAGTCTACACCTGGGAGCCGCCCAGTACAACCACAGTCTGACACCTGGGAGCTGCCCAGTACAACCACAGTCTACACCTGGGAGCTGCCCAGTACAACCACAGTCTACACCTGGGAGCTGCCCAGTACAACCACAGTCTGACACCTGGGAGCTGCCCAGTACAACCACAGTCTACACCTGGGAGCTGCCCAGTACAACCACAGTCTGCCACCTGGGAGCTGCCCAGTACAACCACAGTCTGACACCTGGGAGCTGCCCAGTACAACCACAGTCTGACACCTGGGAGCTGCCCAGTACAACCACAGTCTACACCTGGGAGCTGCCAGTACAACCACAGTCTGCCACCTGGGAGCTGCCCAGTACAACCACAGTCTGACACCTGGGAGCCGCCCAGTACAACCACAGTCTGACACCTGGGAGCCGCCCAGTACAACCACAGTCTGACACCTGGGAGCTGCCCAGTACAACCACAGTCTGACACCTGGGAGCTGCCCAGTACAACCACAGTCTGACACCTGGGAGCCGCCCAGTACAACCACAGTCTGACACCTGGGAGCTGCCCAGTACAACCACAGTCTGACACCTGGGAGCTGCCCAGTACAACCACAGTCTACACCTGGGAGCCGCCCAGTACAACCACAGTCTGACACCTGGGAGCCGCCCAGTACAACCACAGTCTGCCACCTGGGAGCTGCCCAGTACAACCACAGTCTGACACCTGGGAGCCGCCCAGTACAACCACAGTCTGACACCTGGGAGCTGCCCAGTACAACCACAGTCTGACACCTGGGAGCTGCCCAGTACAACCACAGTCTGACACCTGGGAGCCGCCCAGTACAACCACAGTCTGACACCTGGGAGCCGCCCAGTACAACCACAGTCTGACACCTGGGAGCTGCCCAGTACAACCACAGTCTGACACCTGGGAGCTGCCCAGTACAACCACAGTCTGACACCTGGAGCTGCCCAGTACAACCACAGTCTGACACCTGGGAGCTGCCCAGTACAACCACAGTCTGACACCTGGGAGCTGCCCAGTCTGACACCTGGGAGCTGCCCAGTACAACCACAGTCTGCCACCTGGGAGCCGCCCAGTACAACCACAGTCTGCCACCTGGGAGCTGCCCAATACAACCACAGTCTGACACCTGGAGCCGCCCAGTACAACCACAGTCTGACACCTGGGAGCCGCCCAGTACAACCACAGTCTGACACCTGGGAGCCGCCCAGTACAACCACAGTCTGCCACCTGGGAGCTGCCCAGTACAACCACAGTCTGACACCTGGGAGCTGCCCAGTCTGACACCTGGGAGCTGCCCAGTACAACCACAGTCTGCCACCTGGGAGCCGCCCAGTACAACCACAGTCTGCCACCTGGGAGCCGCCCAGTACACCACAGTCTGACACCTGGGAGCCGCCCAGTACAACCACAGTCTGACACCTGGGAGCTGCCAGTACAACCACAGTCTGACACCTGGGAGCTGCCCAGTACAACCACAGTCTGACACCTGGAGCTGCCCAGTACAACCACAGTCTACACCTGGGAGCTGCCCAGTACAACCACAGTCTACACCTGGGAGCCGCCCAGTACAACCACAGTCTGACACCTGGGAGCTGCCCAGTACAACCACAGTCTGACACCTGGGAGCTGCCCAGTACAACCACAGTCTACACCTGGGACACAGTGAGGAGAGAGAGAGAGAGAGAGAGAGAGAGAGAGAGAGAGAGAGAGAGAGAGAGAGAGAGAGAGAGAGAGAGAGAGAGAGGGGGGGGGGCAGAGGACACTAGCAGGCTGTGGGACACAGTGAGGAGAGAGAGAGAGAGAGAGAGAGAGAGAGAGAGAGAGAGAGAGAGAGAGAGAACACTAGCAGGCTGTGGGACACAGTGAGGAGAGAGAGAGAGAGAGAGAGAGAGAGAGAGAGAGAGAGAGGAGAGAGCAGAGGACACTAGCAGGCTGTGGGACACAGTGAAGAGAGAGAGAGAGAGAGAGAGAGAGAGAGAGAGAGAGAGAGAGAGGGAGAGGGGGGGGACAGAGTACACTAGCAGACTGTGGGACACAGTGAGGAGAGAGAGAGAGAGAGAGAGAGAGAGAGAGAGAGAGAGAGAGAGAGGAGAGAGAGGAGAGAGAGAGAGAGAGCGAGAGAGCAGAGGACACTAGCAGGCTGTGGGACACAGTGAGAGAGAGAGAGAGATGAGAGAGAGGAGGGGGGGGGGGGGGGGGGGGGGGGGGGCAGAGTACACTAGTGGTGGGGTAAAATACCGATACAGTTATAGTATCGCGATACTTTGCGTGGCGCTACTGTATCATTACAAGGGCGCCAAGTATCGATGTTTTATTATGCAAAATTTTTATACATTTTTTTTATATGGAAGTTGCATTGTTCATTTCAATACCTGTAATAGCACAGTAGTCCACACACAGACGTGTGCATTCAGTTAAGTTGGAATATGACTGTAATACAAACGGTTCAGTTGGTCAGGTACATGCAACACAGATTACAGTGTTGACATCCGTCTGCTTGAGAAAATACCATTTGCTGCAATAAAATTATTGAAGTGAGATGAACAGTCTGAAGACTTTATTTTATTATTAGATAAAACATGTTGTCGACAAAGTTTTACTTTGCAGTTGAAAAAAGTAGGGATGCTCGATATTGGCTTTTTTACCGATACCGATATTGTCCAACTCTTTAAACCGATACCGATATATGCAGGGTTCCCCCCCCCCCCCCCCAAAAAACTGAATAATTTCAGGTAATTAACATTACATATCTCTTGTTGTGGAATTAACACAACATTATGCATACTTTTGACAATAAATAAAATCAGAATTTGTTCTTACTTGCTTGCCTGGGTAAATAAAGGTTCTAGAAATGTAAAGAATTTCAATAAAAAAATTTTTTTTTTGAAAACAGATACCGATATTTTCCGATATCACTTTAATGCCGATATCGGCTGATAATATCGGACATCCCTAGAAAAAAGGTAATAAAACAATATTAATATGGCAATACTCAAGCATATCGCAATATATTTAGTATCGCAATACTATAGTATTGTGACTTAAGTATCGTGATAATATCGTATGGTGAGGCCTCTGGTGATTCCACCCCTAAGTGCACTATATATTATATTTATATAGCAGGCTCTGGGACACAGCAGTTTACTACACTAGCAGCAGTTTAGTTTTTTTTTTTTTTAAGTTTTACTCTGTTTATTTGATCAGG